>NC_087246.1:63809302-63889302 GCF_037042905.1 Lytechinus pictus | reverse complement strand
ACAATTGCTGAGAATCTCACTCATCATCATGGAAGAAAAGAACAGTGACTTTCAATATTGTGTCATTTTGCAAATTTTGAATTTTGACCTTGCCCCGCATTTCAAGGCACTGCACCTCCATGTGAGCCAAAATCATATCATGGAAAGTATCTTTTTAAAGAAAATTAAATGATCTATTCATTGATATTAATTCAACATTGATATTTACTAAAACCGAGGCGGGATTACCAATCAAACTCAAAAGAAACCGCTTAAAATACTCACTCATCACCACGGAAAAAGGAACAGTGACTTTCAATATTGTTTCTCTTTGCAACTTAATTTTGAATTTTGACCTTGCCCTACATTTCAAGGCACTGCACCTCCATGTGAACCATAATCATATCATGTAGGGTATCATTTTAAAGACACTTAAATGATCTATTCATTGATATTAATAACAATTGATATTTACTAAAACTGAGGAGGGAGTTTTGATTAAAGTCGGATTTCCAAACTTTTTTTTAGGAGTTTATTTTAAAGTGAGAGCACATTTTAACTGACCCACGCAATATACACGTACTTTTAAAAAGGCTATTTCCACTGCATTATTACAACTTTCAAAAAATAAGGAGAGAAATATGCCTCGATCCAAAAGATCCAAGAGTCGTGGCCATTCAGATAGGGAAACAGCGAAAGAAGATGACATTCAAACAAGGGTAGAAGAAGTGCAGGAAGAGACAATTGAAACGGAAGAGGAGGTCAATGACGAGCAGAGCCAAGGTAAAAGAACAAGACATCAAACTAGACAATTAAGGTCCAAGTGGAGCGCCTCTGGCAGTCTCACCTGCATCACGCTATCCAATATAGAAGTAGTGCTGACTCTGAAAACTATTATAAAATAATTATTCACAAAAACACCATTCATACATTGATACAATACTATACGTTCATTGACAATAAATGACATTTGACCTTTATCATGTGACCTAAGACTTGTCAGTGATACTAGATTACCCCTATATCCACATTTTATAAACTGTATCTAAACTTTGAAAGTTATGACAGCAATATAGTATTAATCTCCCAAATGGCCAAAGTTCAATAACCTTAAATGACCTTTGACTTTGGTCATGTGACCTGAAACTGGTATGAAATGTTCGATGATACTTGACTACTCTAATATCCAAGTTGATGAATCATATCCATAAGCTTTCAAAGTTATGATGGTAATTCAACAAATACCCCCAACATGGCCAAAGTTTATTGACCTTAAATGACCTTTGACCTTCGTCATGTGACCTGAAACTCGCACAGGATGTTCAGGAATACTTGATTACTCTTATATCCAAGATTCATGAATCAGATCTATAAACTTTTAAAGTTATGATGGTAATTCAACAGATCACCCGAACATCACTAAAGTTCATTGACCTTTGACCTTGGACATGTGACCTGATATCCGCACAGGATGTTTAGTGATACCTGATTACTCTTATGTTCAAGTTTCATGAATCAGATTCATAAACTTTCAAAGTTATAATGTTAATTTAACAAATACCCCAATTGGCCAAAGTCCATTGACCCTAAATTGACCTTTGACCTTAGTCATGTGACTTGAAACTCAAGCAGGATGTTTATATATACTTTAATAACCTTATGTCCAAGTTTCATGAACTAGGTTCATATATTCTTTAAGTTATGATGACATTTCAAAAACTTAACCGTAGGTTAAGATTTTGATGTTGATTCCCTAAACATGGTCTACGTTCATTGACCATAGATGATCTCTGACCTTGGTCTTGTGACCTGAAACTCGAGAAGGATGTTTTGTAATGCTTGATAAACCTTATGGTCAAGTTTCATGAACTAGGTCTATATACTTTCTAAGTTATGATGCCATTTCAAAAACTTAACCTTCGGTTAAGATTTGGTGTTGACGCCGCCTCCGCCGGCATCCATCTTTGAGTGCCAAAAATGTGCATTTCCCGCCCCTTGGTCGTATGAAACTCTTATCACTCGTAACAAAATCTTTATAACTCGTTCATAGCTCGCTTTAAGTCGTATAAAGGTCACCGCAACTCATACTAAGCTCGGCCTGACTCGTTTCGCGCTCGGTTCACTCGTACAACGAGCGTAGTGAACTCGATGTTGAGTCGTTTGTCACTCAAGCAAATTCCAGGGAAAAATGTAAATTTCACGCGAGCTTGTGCGAGCTAAGGCGAGTTAGAGCTCGCGCAGCTCGCGTATGACTCGCAACTCCAACTCGCCAAAGTGGAAACCTTAAGAGTAATCAAGTATCACTGAACATCCTGTGCGAGTTTCAGGTCACATGACCAATGTAAAAGGTCAATGAACTTTGGCCATGTGGGGGTATCTGTTTAATTACCATTATAACTTTGAAAGTTTATGGATCTGATTCATGAAACTTGGACATAAGTGTCGTGAAGTATCATGCGAGTTTCAGGTAACAATGACCTTTCAAAGTTTATAGATAGTGTATAAAATGTGGATATAGGGGTAATCAAGTATCACTGACAAGTTTTAGGTCACATGATCAAGGTCAAATGTCAATGAACGTAGTATTGTATCATTATATGAATGGTGTTTTTTGTGAATAATTATTTTATAGAAGTTTTCAAAGTCAGCACTGCTGCTATATTGAATCGCGTGATGCATGTGAGACCGCCAGAGGCATTCCACTTGTTATTAGTTACGGACTGGTACTGTAACTCCGTTATTGATTCTCCACTAGTCAGAGTAGAACATAATGTATCTCGCAATTACAAAATGAACGAAGTGCTGTGCTTTTATTTTCCACTACAAAAAAGAAAAGAAAAGGAGAGAACAAGTAATTGAGTGATGTTTTATTTATTTCAGGGTACACGAATTACTTGGATGTGAATACGTCATTTGACGGGACAAATAAGAATGCCTTTGCTTTCGGGATGGCCTTTTATCAAGGAATGTTTGCTTATGAAGGATGGTAAGTTTTAGTCTGTTATTATTGCGTTTTTTGTTCTCATAATCACATTATAGTAAAATCGCGGGAAATTCCACTTTATTCTATTCATTTTATATTAACGAATGGGTATGCGCGTTTTAACAAGCCTTTTTATGGCTTTTTTGTGCAAGCCCCATTTCCATTCATTATTTCGTTCATTCATATTTTTCATCATTATGTACCAACCATTATTTCATCAGTACCATTATTTATTCCAGCTGTGATACTTTTGATTTTGTTTTTGCTGTTATTTACATTTTCTTTGTTTATGTATAATTTTGTTCTCATTGTGTTCTTTTTAATGAATTTGGAAATATATACTCAATTGATTCCCCCCCTTTGTTTTATTTCATAGGTTGGTCCTTATTAAGGTCTATATCTGTTATCCTGTTTTAATGATTGCTTTCATGTAGATTCCATACATAATTAATACTCTGGATTGATTCAGTTTACTTATACCACATTCTAAAAGAGTACGATTTGTATAGTCATTCACTGAGCACAAATCGTATTTATCATGCAGTGGATAGTTGAAAATTGATGAGTGCAGCATTAATTTATATGAGACGATGAATTCCAATTCATGTACATTGTTTGTCATCATTATCGAATAAGGAAGACACCCATGCAGTTGCCGAGTGGTCTGACGAGATACATGTACAAAGACGGTTCGGGGTTCAATCCCGGCCATGATAATTATGCCCGTGAGCAAGACATATAATCAGCAATGCTCTTTTATCGTACATTCAAATAGATGAAAATGCTATTAGGGAAGGCGGGGTAAGTTGGGCCTATAAGGGTAAGCTGAGCCGCCACCCACAGGCCGATAATGAATGAGTCATGCCATGTGGTGTTGCCATATATTGATGACCCATTGTATAAAATATAGCCACCTCATTTTTTTCAACGTTGAAACTAGAAATAATTTTTCAGAGGGAAAAATACAAATTTCAGTCAAAAAAAGTTTTTAAAAAGTGTGGAATAGATAAGCGTTTTTACCCACACGCATCTCTGCCATAAGAACAATGTTGTTATTCCAGGTATGGATCCTCATTCTTGTTATGGTCTTTTACATGATTCCATTTATGCTAAATTTTGTATTGTTTTTATTTACGAGGTAAAAATATTCATCTGTAAAATTGTACTCGATTTATATTACTTTGTATTATGTTTGAATGAAGATGAAATATAGAATTGAATTGAATTGGATGCATAAGAAATGCGTGGATGTGAAAATACCACACTAAGTCCGGACTGGGGTAGGTTGAGCCAGCAAACAAGGAGCAAGTTGAGCCATGGTAATTCATAATGGTAATGTATATAGAAGAAAAAAAACTCGAAAGGTCATTGATATGGAGGCAGAAAAGACCAAATTCACACTACAGTTGTTTTAATTTTAGAGGATGTTATATTAGTATTTATCGAGAATTACAAGTGAAAAATACTTTAGATAAAAAATTGTCATGCTGGTTCTTGTCCCATACCTTTTCGATATAGATTTTGTGGCTCAATTTACCCCAGAACGTAGCTCAACTTACCCCATTGGTGGGACAAGTTGAGCCATTTGATATTTTTTTTATTCAAAAGGTGACAGTGACTTTCAGTGTGGGGTAGAATGTTATGTATGGGTAAAACATGTTTCCCAAGAATTAAATTCTAATGCAAGGTACTTATTTCTACAAGATCATATCAGTTCTAACATGCAAAAAGAAAAAAAAAAGGCTCATCTTACACCGCCTTCCCCTGCGTATTCTTGGTAACCATGACTTGTGTGCGCTTGTTTAAAAAAATCATTGATGTGTGTTATAAATATAAAATTCCTGTTCATGAAGTCTGAAAAACCTTGGTTTGGGTATGAGATTGCCAACCTTTGTATTTTAAGAAATTATAATAATTTATTTTCCCATATTTCCTTGGTCTATCATCATAATGACATTTATATTAATTCATTAAATGAATAGCACAGAAAGGCAAATGTCAACTTCAAAATCAATAAGTATACTCTTCAGTTTTATACAAACATTACGGCATCACAAATAGAAAACCAAACGACACATCACGTATGAATAATTTACATCTTGATAATTTCTCAGTGATAACCCATTCTGACAACATATCTGTTTTCAAATTATCTAACGATGGGTTTAAATAATTGATCTTTGATAGCCAAGACAGTTTATTTTTAAACAAACATTACAACTATATCCAAGGTCATCGAACCATTATCTTCCTCACCCAGAGCTATATCAATCGTTGTATCATCAGAGCTGCCAAGTAGTACTGATTTTCAGTATTTAGTACTGAAAATGAGAAGAATACTGATTTCTAAAGTTTCAGTTGTATGTGTGGTCCTATGGTATTTTTTGAAAATACTGATTTCTTCACGGAAATACTGATTTTCAGCTTTAAAAATACTGAAATGTTCCTTTTCAGGTTGGCAGCTCTGTATCACAAGTTAAGTAAAAACAAAATAATAAGCTTGAGGGGAAAAATGAACAAGCTTGCACTGGGTAAAAATGATTTAGTAAAATGTAATTATTTTTTCCTTCTTTTCCTTTTTTTACAGGAACTCTTTAACTTACACAATGGAAGAAATGAAAGACCCTGCTAAGTAAGTTCATTAAATCTTATTAGTTGAGGAACTATAAGATTATTACTTGGCAACGTAACTTAAATTACAATTACTTATTAAAACAAACGATCACCAACAGTTTTTAGTGCAATTTTTAAGAATACAGAAACAGAATCATCGGTCATAATGATAGATACGTGACAAATATATACAAAACATCATACATAAACATTTTGATATGGTTTTGATTTGATTTTATATCCACAATTCAATAACAAAGTATATAAAAGTATTATGAGGATGAAAGTGAAGAGATGAGCTAGAAAGAAGAATAGCCCTTATGCTAGACGTTAGTCCCTTTTATCAAATAAATGTTGTAAATAATCATTGAAAGTATGAAAACCAAAAGGTTGGTGAAAGGCTTCAGTAAGACTGATAATGGCACGTATGATTTTGTACATTAAGTTTTAAACATTTTAAAAGTAAGCAACAAATAATCAATGCCGGTCTAATTATACTTCATCAATGAATACTTTGTTAAGAATTGTGCTTTCTTAAATGTATTCGATGGATTTTACAAGATTTTTTGTTTCAATATACAATTAATATGATATTTCTTATTCAACAGAACCTTACCAAGAGCCATAATGATTGCCATGCCAACAATAACAGTTCTCTACGTATTGGTTAATATTTCTTATTACACCGTACTGAGTCCGCAACAGGTCCTTAAGGACGAAGCAATCGCTACGGTAAGACATCGTTTATTCCATCACACACTTTGGTAAAATTTAACATGATTAACACTCTCTGAAATCATTTTTTAATAGTTAATCTTTCTTAATAATTTGTACAAAATTAATAAAAACCTCTCCCTTGTAATGTAATAATTCATCGTGATAAATATTTCATGAGGAATCAAACCGCGTTTTTCCCTTTTTTTTAAACACTGGAAAAGAAATATTTGACTTTTTTCGAATTGAAATTAAAATTCTGTCGTTTCACTTCTATGAAAATAGAATTCAATATTTTAGAAATCCAATTAAGTATAAATTTCATAGAAAAAAGACATTGTTACTTCATTAAACGTTTTAATTTTCTTATATTCTTGGGATTTTTATGTATTGTAGAAAATGCCCTTTATCTGATATAGATGAAATTTCAATTTTAAATTTTTTTTTGGCTTAAACAAGTATGCATTACAATAAAAACATGTGTAATTTTGTTGTTCGTATACACTGTAAAAACTGTGGTGTTAAAACTGACACCAGTTGGTGTTAATAGAGGACCACACCCTGAGGTGTTGAAATTACACCCTAGAGATTGGACATAACACCATAGAGTGTATATGTAACAACCAGAGGTGTTGTAATAACACCTATATGTGTTAAACTAACACTGTAAATTTAACACCGGTGTAAAATAACCGGTGTGGTCCTCTATGTACACCGGTTAACACCGTAGTTTTTGCTTTGAGTTTGGCATGATTTCAATATGTCATCATTATTTCGTTGTATAGGTATATTACTCATTTATTCTACTCTTTTTATTATTCCTCATAAGGTAATCACAGTTTCCATGAAGACTAACAATCTTAAGTTGTTTGTTTAAATTTCCTTGTCCTCAGACCTTCTCATCATTCACACTGTATGGGAAAGGTATTTTACAAGGGTCTCTACCATTTCTTGTGTGCTGTGGTGCATTTGGATCAGCTAATGGTCTTTGTTATACATATTCTAGGTGAGTATTTACGAGTATCTTAATAATTATTATGTTCATTATTTCGTTTGAGAACAGTTCCGCCGCCAATGTGGAAAGGGTATGATCTATCATTCCCGACCTTTCGTTGGAAGAACGCGAACGCTTATTTACGACGTTAGTCGATTTTGGAAGAGACTTTTGGGCCCGTCGTCATGGTCTTAAAACTTTGTCCTGCAATGCAAATTGTGTGACATGATATTTTTTTTTCGTTTCGCATCTGGAACGGAAACATTCAATTTCCGTTTCGTGTGCAAAATTCTGGTTGCTACTATGGTAACAGCGAAATATCCGATTTAGGACGACTTTCCAAATCCACATTTGGTTCCTCCCAGAACTCGAGAGGCCGCCCGGGGGGCCACTTCCATTGAAAAGTGGATACCAGGCGCAACCACGCGTAATAAGGGAAAGAGTGGGTAAGTACGTTACGTATAGGCCTATTTAACGTTATAAAGGTGTCAAAAACGATGATTAAAATACTGAAAAAAGGGATATATTTCCAATACTTTGTAGGGTTTCACAAGCCAAATAATTGTTAAAAGATGCATTTTCACAATATGGAAAAGACTTGCTTCCCTTGTTTAGGGTACTTTTCGAAACCCCGTGGTCGTGCCTGGTATCCACTCATCAATGGAAGTGGTCCCCCCGGAATTTGAATCTAATCCCCCATTTCTGGGGAAAGTAAAACATAATGCCCATTACATCGTGTGCTAGAGCCTAGAGGCGTATCATTTGTGTAGGAGTAAACAAAAGAAACAAAAGAAACCCGCATGTTCAAACGTATTGCATACGCTGTGTACATATCAACACATGCGAAATGGGTTCGGCTGGAGAGGTGATCTGACCCATGGAATCAATTGCCAGTCATCCACCAATAATCCACATTTAATGCAATATCGATTCGATGGACTGTAATGATCTATATCTAAGCTTTAATTCAGTAAGTTTTTCCTCACTCAATATGTACTTGATTTGTTTGAAAAACCACTTTCTTATCCATGTCATATTCTATTTTAGGTCCTGCATTTCGAATATCTCCAGCCATCAGTCGTAATTCATGCATGTATGGTGCGGGTGTCGCGGGAAAGAATTTTTGCACACGAAAAGAAGATCTGAAGGGCCTGTAACCCCCCTGTAACACAAATCTTAGCATTGATTGTAGAGCAGTTTTCTACGTTTGATGTACAATCAATCTTAAATTCAAGTGTATGATTAAGCGTCAACTATTGTGTTAGGGGACCCTAATATACAGAGTGAGTCAGAAAAAATGTCCCACTTTTGTAAAGTTGAATTGTTTAAAATATGAATATTTAATCATTAGTTTCATGATATGTCTTGATAGAGGTATCCTCCCAGTACATTCAGGTACCTTTTTCATTTGATCCCCTGCACGCATGACTGAACAGCGGACAATCTTTAGAAGACTGTCAGATCTCACTCGCGCCAAGTTACAGGGTGGGGAATAAAACACTCTTTTGAACAAAGACAGTCCGACAGACTGAAACACACACACACAAACACACACACGTACGCACACACAAACACACATGCACACGCACTGGCAGACCCACTCAAACATGCACACACACGCACACACACACACAGACACACAAGCATAACCAGCATATTGGATTTATGTGCACTCGATGATGATGATGAAGATGAAGATCAAGATCAAGATGATGACAATGAGGATGATGATGATGATATGATGGTGGTAGTGAATGTGTTTTAAGGGGAAAGATTGTCGGGAATTGCCACTTAAACATTCAGCGATCTTGCTAAAAATCAATGCTTAATCAGAAAAGAGAAAATTATGAACCAGTTATTACCATGTGTGTTGTGTGTGTTTGTGTGTGTGGGTGTGTGTTTGTGTGAGCATGCCAGTCTGTCTGTCTGACTGTCTTTGTCTAAAGCACTGTTTTATTCATCACCCAGTAACTTGGCGCAAGTGAGATCTGACAGTCTTCTAAAGATTGTCTGATGTTCAGTCATGCGTGCACGGGATCAAATGAAAATGGTACCTGAATGTACTTGGAGGATACCTCTATCAAGACATATCATGAAACTAATGATTAAATATTCATGTTTTAAACAATTCAACTTTACAAAAGTGGGACATTTTTTCTGACTCACATTGTATAGCGTCCGTGAGGATTGCGAAAGGTTGCAATTTACCAGGGTTTACGTACGCAGAATTCTCTCAAAAGGGTGATCATAGGCTTATGAGGCTATGTCATAATATTTGTCTCTCATTGCCAGACCTGTAAATATCACTAGGGGAGTATTGGTGCATTTTGAAATTGTTTTGTCTAAGTTCAAAATTTCTACTAAAAGATCCATTCTCGATTAAATGTTTACCACTTACAAACCTAAAAAAAAAATAATAAATCGCTCTGCGCGAGAGGAGGGGGGTGGATGGGGGATTGTTTGGACCAGAATAGGAACGATTAAGACCTCAAACACCCTTTTTTGGCTGGGAGCGGGGCAAAACAGCCACACGCAGCCATCGTAGTCATCTTTTCGGAATGAGGGGAGGGGGACACACTTATTTCGCATTAATTTTATATGTCATGTGTACGCATATACTTTCGCCAATAAGGGGGGGGGGGGTAAAATTCATCCCCTTCGAAATAACGAACCCTATTTCGGCTTCGGATTAACTAACCTTCAGAAATCTTCGGAATTACGAACCTTCGGAATAACATACCTTCGGAATGTTCGAACCTCCAAGGATAACGAACCTTCGTAATTACGAACGCATGCATCCCAATCATCAAGGATTAATTTCGCAATATTTCAATAGCGCCATCTATTAGACTATCATTCATTTTATGTGATGCCTATATAATTGACAACTTAGCAAACTAACTTGTCAATGTCCTGAAAAGATGAGAAAATATAACTAGTGTTGTTCAAGATATCTTGAAAACATTTGAAACTCATGGAAAGTACACTTAAAGGTCAAGTCCACCCCAGCAAAATGTTGATTTGAATAAATAGAGAAAAATCAAACTAGCATAACACTGAAAATTTAATCAAAATCGGATGTAAAATAAGAAAGTTATGGCATTTTAAATTTTCGCTTATTTTTCTCAAAACAGTGATATGCACAACTCAGTGACATGCAAATGAATCAGTCGATGATGTCCATCACTCACTATTTCTTTTGTTTTTTATTGTTTGAAGTAAACAATATTTCATTTTTTATAGATTTGACCATAGGGACCGACTTGACTGAATCATATAGAATTAAACAATGCTAATTCTACATGTTCAGGGAGGAATTAATCACTGTTTCACTTGACAATGAGGAGAAAATTAGAATATTTCATATTTCATATAATAAAATACAAAAGAAATAGTGAGTCATCAGTCTCCTCATTTGCATACCGACCAGGATGTGCATAAAACTGTTTTGTGAAATTAAGCGAAACTTTAAAATGTCATAACTTTCTTATTTTACATCCGATTTTGATCAAATTTTCAGTGTTATGCTTGTTGGATTTTCCTCTTTTATTGAAATCAATTTTTTGTTGGCGTGGACTTGTCCTTTAAAGTTATGCATGGTAAAATAACATTCCTGAATCGGACACCCATTGAAGTACTTACATCACATCTATTACGCTTGTATGCATGATACCTCCAGCAATTGTTTCATTTCATTTGTAAAGTGATTATGATCCTAATGTTTTTCAGTTGTCTTTTCTTAATAATTTTATCAGAATGGCTGTTGCTCTTGGTCGAGAAGGTCACATGCCTCAGATTGTAGGCATGGTAAACCCTGATACCATGTCACCTAACTTTGCTCTATTCCTCATGGTAAGTTTGAAACCCGTTTGAAAATATTTGATATTGCAATTTTCACTGATCTATCCGTCCAGTATACTATCGTACCGGGGGGGGGGGGGCGATCGTTTACCCTGATAGAAGCTTTCTGACTTCTTGTTTAGTAATCAGAAATTTCTTGCCCATCCTGACGAGGTACTACTTGATAATATTTTCACTGAATAATGATCAAACCGTCCATTACTATCGTACAAGGGGGGGGGGGGGGTAGTTTACCCTGATATATAGCTTTGTGACTTAAGCCCGGCTCACACTATGCGATTCGTTGCGATCTTAATTTCGAAGAAATTGTAATAACATTTGATATGGATATTTCAACTAATAACATCTTACGGTTCAGAGTTCAGAATAATGGTAGGACTTCTGAAATCGAAATAATTCGAGCCTCTCTGAATGAATAAAAACAAATTCAATTCCAAATCGTAATGACGTCATCATCGGCTGCGACTTGAGGCCGATTTCGACTTTACTCCGACCTTAGGGCTTGCCGCAAAGTAAAAATATGATTTCAGTATTTCTAACGTACGTCATGCCAAACTTAAGATAAAATAATTTTAGTCCTTGGAACTTTTATGTTTAATGCACAGTGCGATTTCTTTAAAATATCGCGTCGCATCGGGTCGCATAGTGTGAGCCGGGATTTATTATTTATTAAAAAAAAAGTTGTTGCCCATTTTGACCAGGTATATACGCCAACACGTTTTGAAGGACTGGGATCCATTTCATCATACTTGTTATAATAACAAAATTTCAATAAAAGTTAAGAGCTACTGGTAATCCTTCAGTCTGAATGACTGATTTACTGAGTAAATTATGCATCTGTTATTATAAAAAAAAGCCTTTCCCTGTTTTTATTGCAACTACATTTTAATAATTAAAATAGTTTTTAAAAATGACTATAATAATTATAATGGATGAAACTTTTGTCGCATATCACATATCTTTACTTTATTTTATATCCTCAAATGCGACTAGAAAATGATTATTACGAAATGACTACTAGCTGCATATATACACCTATATAGGCCTAATCCCCGACCCTTTCATTTAGCCATTTTGAATAATTGATATCTTTCAGCACGTAGCAACGATGGTTGTAATATTGACGATGGCATAATTATGTCAGATATTGTCTATTTAAATTCAAAATTAGCCTTCGGGATCAAGGTCATTAAAATATTTGAGGCAATTTTTACGTAAGTGCAAACAGAAAAGAATAGTATGTAATGATGCCTATTTTTTTTGTGTGACCATGATTGTTCTGTCTCAAATTCAATGGTTGCCTTTGGGTGGCAAGTCATAGAAAACCCTTACTTTGTACAAAACAGCTATAATTGGCCTTTAGAAATAACCCTATTTTCCCATTTCACATGACTGCATTTTTTGCTTAACAACCCCCTTTTTTAACAATTACAAGTACACTTTGACGCATTGAAAACTAAGACCAAGAGGGAAAAAAAATCCAATTACAAAAAAAATCGATATCGAACACAAGCTCACGCGAAAATTTTGACCGATGATGATCATGCCTTTTAAGCATCATAGCATAAGCTATGTTCTGAATTTACAATTTTTTATTTTTTCTTCCTCCAGGGCCTTATGTCAATCATCACTCTTCTGCTTCCGGTCAGCTTAGAACATTTAATTGAGTTTTTCAGCTTCGCTATCTGGCTATCATACTTTTTTATCTCCATCGCTGTACTTATCTTAAGATACACAAAGCCAGACCTTCATCGTCCTTTCAAGGTTAGTGTTTAAGAACGCGTTTCCCTTTTTGAAGAGTGAATGCGTTTATCGTTTTTCTTCTCAGTACTTATCTCAAGGTTCGTAAACCCATGGACCTATTACCATGGTAAACCCAGACTCCAAATCGTCCTTTAAAATATTTGTGTTCCCAGAACATATTTACCTTTTTTGAATAGTAAATAGGTTCATCGTTTTTATCTTAAAAACTAGACCCCAATCGTCTTTTAATGGTGAGTATTAAAGATCGCGATTCCAGTTTTGAACAGTGAATGTGTTTCATTGTTTATCTCAGTATATCTTATTGCTTATTTTAAGTTGCCTCAAACCGGAATAGACTCTTCAAGGTTTGTTTCCAAACAGCCCACCCCCCCTCCATCATGCTATGCTAATAATTTACCATACGTTAGTTATCATCGTTTTTATGAGCAGATTCAGAATTTTCTTAATTGGATAAGGACTTAGGAGGGGGCATATATTTCTTACGATGATGATGATGATAATAATAATTAATTAATAATGTTAATAATAATAATAGCTGGATTTATAGAGCGATTTTTGCCTGTGGATACAAAATACCCTTATAGGCGCTCAATATTTCTTCCGACTGGATACCCATTCACCTCACCTGGGTTGAGCGCAGTACAATGTGGATGAATTTCTTGCTGGAGGAAAACAGGCCATGGCCAAGAATCCAACCCACGTCTCTCATATTGAAAGACGATAGTCATAACCACTAGACCACGACTACCCCACAATAGGTTTGTTTTACCAGCAAACTAAAAATATTGGGCGTATTTACTACCAAATAAGTGTTGAACAAAAGGACATCGTTCCAAGAATGAATATAATTGCATTATCAATTCAATTGGTAGGGGCACCGAAGTAGACACCTCTATTCACAGGGTTGTAAATGACAAAAATTGTGTATCATTTCTAGCCAAGGAGGGAGGGATGAAGAATACATGCCCCTTTACTGCTCCTGATCGAATGACCTCCATCAGATCTTTTAAAAAATCATTTTCTTTTCACTTCAAACCAGGTACACTGGTCGCTACCAGTCTTAATGGCTTTTCTCTCTGTTTTCTTGATAATTGCGCCATTCTTCGAAGCTCACGGTGTAAATGAGGTTATTGCTGCGACAGCGATTATCGTGGCTGGATTAATTGTCTACGTGCCTTTCATCTATTACAAATATCAGCTGCCATTTATGGGTAACAATAAATCTTCATCAGTTTTGTCATATTTTCTTCTAAAATGACCTTGCTTGTATAGGCATTCAATATGTTATGTCATGTTATGTAATGTAATATTATGTTATGCCATGTTATGTTGTGTCATGTTATGTCGTGTTATGATGTGTCATGTTATGTCGTGTTATGTTGTGTCATGTTATGTCGTGTTATGTTGTGTCATGTTATGTCGTGTTATGTTGTGTCATGCAGGGGCGTCGATCAATTTTTCAGATTGGGGGGGGGGGCGAAATCATTAACGTTCCAAAGGCGCTCGATCGTACAAAACACCCACCCACACACACACACACACACACACACACACACATACATATATATATATATATTATATATACACACACACACACACACATATATATATATATATATATATATATATATATATGTATATATATATATATATGTATATATCTATATATATGTATGACTCATGAGACACAGACACGTATCTCACTACACAGATAGTACGAGTGCCGAGAGTGAGCTCAAATTTCTTTATATTCTGAGCTGAAAACTTGATATTCTAAGCATTTTTGGTACCAATGATTAAGATTTGTATCTAAAATAGAATAGATGCGAGCGCGAAGCGCGAGCTGAAAATTTTGATATTTCGATCTGAAAAAATGACAGTTTACTGGACGTTTTTGATAAAGAACAAGCTATATATCCAAGAAAAGATGATTGCAAATTGAAGCAGTTCTTTTGAGGCTTAGAACTGAAAATGGGACATTTACATTCACCAATTTAATCATGAAAAGTATA
The DNA here is from genome assembly GCF_037042905.1 of Lytechinus pictus. Taxonomy (NCBI): domain Eukaryota; kingdom Metazoa; phylum Echinodermata; class Echinoidea; order Temnopleuroida; family Toxopneustidae; genus Lytechinus; species Lytechinus pictus. The sequence goes on along the minus strand of NC_087246.1, from coordinate 63,874,382 downwards.
GGTTTTTGCTACTGAAATGATGCGAGCGCGAAGCGCGAGCTGAAAATTTTTATATTCCAATCTGAAAAGCGGACATTTTGAGCACGATTTTAAATAAAGAACGAGTTGTGTATCTCAATCTCGCTTGCTGAACATTACAATCTTGTTTTTTTTTTAATGCATATCCGGAATTATTGGGGGGGGGCAAAATGATATGTTTGCCCCCCCCAATATTTTCATTGGTGGGGCGATCGACCCCCCTGCCCCCCCATGATCGACGCCTCTGGACTGTCATGTTATGTCGTGTTATGTCGTGTTATGTTGTGTCATGTTATGTCGTGTTATGTTGTGTTATGTTTTGTTCCACTCTAGTATCCACTCTCCTGCAAATGAGGCTATATATATTTATTTATTTATTCATTTTTTTTTTTTTTTTTTTTTTTTTTTTTGTTTAATGCACTTTTTGTTAAGAAAGGAGTCCGAGGAAAATTTTTGTGTTTTTTATACATGACAATAAAATGAATTGAATTGAATTGATATAGAACTACTCTCATTTAGGATGGCACCACAGAGAGACAGGGGCGATCACCCCCTGTAATTTCATGCAGTGAAAAACTATTAAAAATGAATAGAAAAAAAAGTGGAAGAAAAGAAGGAAAGAATGCAGAAGATCCATCAGAAAGAGAGAACGGGGGGGGGGTCAGATCATTTTATCGTCTCACTTTCAGAAAGTGAGGATGTACTGACAAAAAGTTGTCCCTATGTGATTAGTAGGCGTTCTATGAAGGGTCTAAAGAATGTAAAATTCAGTTTGTTTACCCATCTACACATATTTATGAATTACCATGCACGATCATGACGAGATGGCGTTGATTCAGAAGTATAAGCTTATAAACCCATCATTAGTTGTTATCATTAAAATCCAAACCTACCATGGCGTATTATATACCATTATTACAAGTTGGTCTTTACTTATTTTTTTTCAGATAAAATCACCATCTTCGTTCAGCTCTTTTTATGCATCGTCAACACGGAATACAAACCTCCTGAAGACTTCCCAATTTATAAAGATGATCACTACAACTCCGAGAGCCACAACCACAAATAACTTATTACCAGTATGCAGGGAAAGTGACATAAATCGAATGAGTATCGAAGCTCTGTTTTGTGCTATCAGCGATGGTTCAAAATTATGAAATTTTGCGCCAGGAACTCACTTTGGAATTTGTGACTTGTATTTTTCGCAACCAGTTGTCCTTACATAACACGGGCTGCTCGAAACATGTATAACCAGCTTACATTATAAGAAGAGTGAAGTGACGTCACATTTCTTACTTTGAATAAGAAAAGTTATACTTTCTTTCGCCTGATTCCGTTCCGCAACCACTGACATTCTGTTCAGTACAGCGATCACGTCTGTTCAGTACCAGTTTCCACCGTTGTCTGCTTCAGACCTCCGACCGTGTGCTTCAGACCAACCCGTCTGCCCCGGACCACCAGCCGTCTGCTCCAGACTCCGAAGTTCGGAGTCCGAACCGTCTGCTTCCAGACCAAGCAGGGTGCAATGCACCCCGTGGGCGCCGTGTATCAACAGATCATCGGCAAAGCATCACGAGCAGTGTTGCCAGGTCTAAATTGAAGAAAATCCCCCAAAGGCCCTCGAAAAATCCCTAAGTTGGACCCTAAATCCTATTTTTTTTTCATTTATGCAAAAGTGAAGACATTTATCATGGTTATTGCCCATGTCATTGTTCGTTTGTTCACACCATACACAGGTGCAAAGTAGATTGGCAACAACCATTGCATCATAGAACCAACTATAATGAATAACTTCGGTTGAAATGCTGCGCTGATGTACATTATATGATCTACAGTAGATAGTATACTATTAGCATCATAATATAACTGAAAAATAACGAATCTTAGTGCTTCCCACCAAAACTTTTAAAAATCCCCTAAAATGCATGAAAAATCCCCTACAAATTTTTTCCGTCCCCAAAGGCTTCTCAAAATCCCCAAATCGCAAAAATGGCAACACTGGATAAATTGTTAAACTTAACGTACTTATGCATTTATTATACAATTTGTATTACAGTTCATTCTGGTACAATCTTAGATCAGCATTAACTTAGCTCTCCGAAATCGGATATGCATGAATGACATATCATATTAAAGCGTTGATTTTTCTCAAGATAGTGGTAAACAAATAAATCAGCTAAAACCCTTCAGGAAATAATTATTCCACAAAAAACATATAAAACATTATGTTCCTATCCGTATCATTAATAGCGTAGAAGTCTGCATGGAATATTGCCAACTACGATAAAAACATTATAAATCAACTAAAGATAATTTTATAAACATGAAATAAAACCCATTTCATGACACAACTCCTTTATTTTTCAAAGCTCGGCCCCTAAGCGTCATTTAACATCAGAAACTGTAGCACGTTAACAAATCACACCCATGTGTATTCAACTATCCATTTTGCCTTTTCTCCAGAAACAATAACTATAAAGGAGTCTTAACAAACTTATGTTGATGTTTAACAAAACACAACAGCTAAAGACCAAAGAAAAGTATTTAAACAATCCGGCCCAAAACATTGTACAAAACATGCAAAACTTTCATGTTCATTTATCCGCATCATTAATAGCGTAGAAGTCTGCATGGAATATTGCCAGCTACAATAAAACATCATAAATCAACCAAAGAAAGTTTTCTAAACACGAAACAAAACCCATTCCGTGTCAATATATATGTATGTATATTTCGAAGTGTATTCAATACTTCTAATCGTATTTCCTATTGGCGCCTAAAGTGATAATAATAATAATAGGCATTTATATAGCGCCATCTATTATACAGATATTGCCTACCTAGAGTTTGAATATAACATTTCCTCTCCCCGACGGAGTTATATTTTTCCAAGGGATTATATTTTGCCCGAAGCGCGCAGCGCTGAGGGAAAATATTATCCCGAGGGGAAAATATAGCGTTGGAGGGGAGTTGAAATGTTATTTATTAAAACGATAGACCAGGCAATATCTGTTATATTATATAGTATATGTGGATTCGCCATCAGAAATTGCATTCATCATCTGGCTCAAACCCGAAATTCTTGCTACAGCTCTGATCCATCTACGTCATAATATACTTCTTTTTTTTTAAATACATCAAACGCGTTCTTCATGCAATCGACGCGTTAACATTAGCGCGTACATCAAATAAACTACCTTGTTACGCAACCTGTATGCAGCGAGTGACGTCTTTCAATTGCGGCGTTATATTCACTAAGGTGACGTCACTCGCTGCATACAAGTTGCGTAACAAGGTAGTTTATTTGATGTACGCGCTAATGTAAACGCGTCGATTGCATGAAGTACGCGCTTGATGTATTTAAAAAAAAAATCTATTATGACGTAGATGGATTAGAGCTGTAGCAAGAATTTCGGGTTTGAGCCAGATGATGAATGCAATTTCTGATGGCGAATCCACATAGACTATATAATATAACAGATATTGCCTGGTCTATCGTTTTAATAAATAACATTTCAACTCCCCTCCGAAGCTATATTTTTCCCTCGGGATAATATTTTCCCTCAGCGCTGCGCACTTCGGGCAAAATATAATCCCTTGGGAAAAATATAACTCCGTCAGGGAGAGGAAATGTTATATTCAAACTGTAGGTAGGCAATATCTGTATAATATTCTATTCCGAGGCGCGTTGTTATTATTATTATTACACCGGCTTGAGCTTGAGCTGCCTTTCAGCGCTCATGCATTCAAGGAATTAATCCTGCCGGGTACCCATTCACCTCACCTGGGTTGAGTGCAGCACAATGTGGATACATTTCTTGCTGAAAGAAATTACGCCAAAAGTGATCATGAGTGATTACGATGTGTTGAAAACACAGATCTCAGTGGGTGTTTGGAAGGGTAATGGGGGGGGGGGGAGAGCTCTAATTTTTATTTTGTATTAAGTAGTTTTTATTTTTAATTCATATACAAAATAAAATACATATAACAAATAGAAGTTGGTGTCTTTACAAATTGATGAATACCTTGACAATTCATAAATTTAACACTATTTTTTCCCTTAAATGTTACAATATAACAGTGTCAGACATCTGCCAATACATAATTATAAATAAAACTGATGAAAATAATATGCATTAAGAATAAACTCCTACAATAAATTCAACGAATTCAATTTTTCCCTAGTGTCAAATATTCACATAAAAAGAGATTTTCCAGATACACAAAAATAAATCATTAATAAAACCTAAACGAATTGAAGCCATCAGCATTTAAAAACAGAAACCCATCGCCTCGGCCTCTTCTCTCAGATAATTTCAATCTCAACAACAAACTCAGCCCTGGACCCTACCCCCCCCCCCCCCCGGCCCACCCTAAAACACCCCATTCCATATCCGGTGGAGAACTGGCTCTGGGTTCCAATTAATTGTCTAATGTTTAAGTTTTCCCATTAAGAGAAATGGATTGTAAGAGCCCCCTCTTTGCTGCCAATTTATTTTCCTCTCTTTGATCCCCTCTAATACTTTTTTTTTTCATTCAATGAAGGAGGGTTTTTCAATTATCGGTTTTTGTAAATAAGATATTTAACTGAAATCAAAACATGATTAATTAATTCATATTTATCTTTACTTCTCTCCTGCTTCCCGAAAGGAATTTCCTGCCAACTAAATTTATTTATTTCAAAATTTAAACTTCTTGCACACAGATCCTGAATAGATTTTGAAAATTCACAAAATTCTAATCATGCATGTAAAATCGATTATTACAACGGGAATAATAAAACGTATTATGTAAGATTCAAAATATGTAGATTAATTAAATTATGTGAAAAAGATAATGACTGTAGTGATTTCATGAATGAAAAAAGAAAATAAGAACTACCCCCTCTATGGTCGGTTTCCAAATAAACAAAATGTATGTCTCGGCGCAATATTGTTTGACGCACCTCAAATGATTTGCAAGTATAGAGACATATTCGATCTAATGCTAATTTTCCATTTGTTCTCTTATGTAGTTTGTAAAATCAACAATTTTTAAAAAACTGGTGAAAGGTAGGGTCTACAATAATTGTGGAGTCTTTACAGTAGGGCTGATGACGATGAAGATGGTGATGGTGATGATGATTGTGCTGAAAGTGTTGACGATGTTTATGGTAGTGGTAACATTTAATAGGGGTATTCATATTGATTCCATTAGGAGTGACAAGGATGATCGTAGTCGGGGTCCTGATCGTGTTTATTTATGGTAACTCCCGTAGGAACGGGAAAGTGTTTCGCTGGTAAACGCCAAGCTGGTATAAAACCAATTACCTATAGGAAACATTTTACGTCTAGGTCAATCAGTTATAGTGGCTAACCTATATAGACGACAGATATTACTCTCGGGCCTTTTTATCAAAGTTGAGACAATGGCAGAGTGGGGATTCGAACTCACAACCTTGCGATTATGAGTCCAGTGTTCGAACCACTGGACCGCACGACCTGGTGATAGGTACAAAATTGTTATATCACGGTTATTTTGGAGGTGGTCGTGAGAGTGCATAAGGGCTGTAGGCGAGGAACGAGATTAGAGTGTAAAACCCCCAAAATGAGAAAAAAAAAACCTAAATCACGATGGAAACGCAAATAGGGTATAATTTGCACATTTAGGGCACATTTGGGACCAAAATTGCTGTTAAGAGGGACATCTACCGGGGACATTTACACAAATTCCGCGTTAGAGTGTCCTTTAGTGGCTATTCCTTGAATCTGTGTTTATACTTCAGCCTATTTCCTATACGGCTGCCGTACAGCGAGTCGAAAACAGTAATTTTTGTACAAGATAAAAATAGCCGTTTGCGACTCGCCGTATGGGAAATATGACTGAGGTACTTTTTTCAGGACGATTCTCGCGGATTCTGTCCTCTCTCCAATGGCAGTGACCCCCCCCCCCCCCCCCACTATCATAATATCCTGGCACCGTGCCTGTAAGTAGTGTTTTTTTTTTAATGTTCGGGAGGGAGTGATGCTTCGTACGTCCCCCTTCATAATCTATATCAGCATTATTGTTTGCTTCAAGTCAACATGAAAATCTTCTTTATCTATACTTGTGTTTTATGACGCCCAACTATATAGCGCGCCCTTGGTGTGTTTACATTTTCATCACGTGACTATCTACTCTGAAGCAGTATCTCAACAATCTAAATCAACTAATCATTCTGAAATTTTATTGCCATTTTATAGTCTTGATTTATCATTTTTTCCATCATAAATGAAATCACGTTTGGCGATATACGTGCCTTAATCTTCTTGTTAATTTAAAAGTACTCATGTAGGCCTACTGTATTGTAACTTTGTATGTCTGGTTACTGTTTTAAAATGTTTTTTTTATTTCAATAAACACAACTGAATTGAATTGATTTGAATGTTAAATTCTGTCTTTTTCATAACTGTTTACTTTTACAATGTATGAATCAAGTCTGCTCTCGCTTTTGATTAAGTTTGGACGAATCCCTGCGCCGTTCTCTTTGATAAATTTGTACCAATATCTCACTACTCGAAGCCCTGGTACTGATAGTACAGGCTATGGTATATACAATAATGTAGTTTTACTCGCAGCTCGTGCCTCGTTTATAGACTTTGATCAGGCGTAAACTGGTTTGTACTGGATCCTATCTTAATTTGTTTGTATTTTGTATTTCAGTGTGAATTATCTCTCTTTATATTCTTCTTCAAAAAATGATAATCTCTAACAATAAACTCCCCTGATCTAAACCATTAATTGTTTAGATAATGAAATAAGGTCAGGGCATTTCTTGGCATGGGATTGTTTTTGTAATATATTTTCATATATAATCTAAGAGTCGTTCTTTGTCGACCTTAATGTCGGGGCGCCCACTTGTTTATATCATCAACAACGACCGTGTCATATTTTATTAAAATGATTCCAATAAATTAATAAATATTTAAAATTCAAGGTGAAGTTCAGCACAAAGAAGCAATGTACGTTTTTAAATGTGATGAGAAGGAATAATTGACAAAAAGGAGAACATAATGGCAGGTTTCGACAGTAATGATAACAATAATAATATTAATAATAAAACTAATGATACAATAAGTAATACTACTACTACTACTACTACTACTACTACTACTACTACTACTACTACTACTACTACTACTTCTACTACTACTACTACTACTACTACTACTACTACTACTACTACTACTACTACTACTACTACTACTACTATACTACTACTACTATACTACTACTACTACTACTACTACTGCTACTGTGTAAATCATGATGATGATTATTATAATAATAATATTATGATGATTGATGATGATTGTGATTGTGGTGGTGGTAATGATGATGATGATGATAACAATGATAATGAAATAATAATAATAAAACAGGGGTTATACGATTTATAATAATATTTTTTTTTATTATGCTGTTATGATTGAGTAATGACACTGCTTTATAATTGTGTTCAGGGATTTTTTTCATGTGTTTACATTTTATTTGAAATGAGGGACTCATACATGACATAATTATTAACATTTTAGTGAAAAGCTTGAAACGTGGTTTTAAATACTCATTCCATTTTTTTTTTCAAAATCATATTGAATTAGCACAAGGATCTATCTATTTAAAACCATGGACCTATTCATAATAGGTCCATGTTAAAACATAATAATCGGTCAGTATAATATGCACCCTTCATGCTGCTAAGGTAAACTGAAATTCCTTTATAATCTAAATCTCATGCAGATGTTTATATTTGCTCAGCTAGTTAATCTTACTACCTTTCTGTCACAATGTCGATGCAATTGTGTTGGGACTTAGGATCATCCACACAATTTTCACACTAGCCATTCAAAACATTTGATAAAACTGTTTGATAAAACATTTGGTAAAAATGCATTGACACTAAAATTGATTTAAAAAATAATTACAATAATGTGTATCGTCTATACAATTGTCTTAGTAATAAATAAAAATTATAAATCCCCTCTCCTAAAATAAATTTTACAAGCAAAATGGGAAATACACTATATTATTGATGACACTCACTTTCTCCGAGACGTTGGATTAATCATTAAAAAAAATATTGAAGTCAGCCATTTCACTATTTGAAAAAAATATCGTTTAACTCAGACATTTGGCGAGTGGACCCTTTTCTCACAAATCACCCTCAAAATATGAGCAATATTATTTTGCAGTAACCGGAATTTCCAATCAAATCCAATGGACATTTTGATAGAGCGCCTTTTCCCTTTGGTTACAAAGCGCTGCACACTCACTTTTCCATGTTTGTGCTACTAAACCAATATAACACCTCAGAATTATCAACTAAGTCCATGCAAACCATTGTCCTCAAAGCAAAATAGATGGGATTTCAATGACTTCCTAGAACTGGTCAACAGAGGAGGCCATCTTGACTGCAGCAGGTAGATAATTCCATTAAAATTAATGTTCAAGAAGAAACAAAGCTTATTTCTAAAGGTACTTACCTATTGTATGGTTTTATTTTTTAAGTTGTAATTAAACTCACTATGTTATGACTTACCATTCGTTTTCTCTTTAAAGATGTTAACTAATCCTGGCAATTTCTGTGACCCCACCCTATTATAATTATGGTGTACTGCTATCGAGAATATTATAGTGAATGATGAATAAGGTCAGGTGTGTAAATTGTATTTCCTCTGTATTTTTGGCATCTTTCTGATCGATACAGGTTTAAAACCCCTAACCACGCACAACCACACATGCACCCACACACGCTTACCAACCTTTTAAAACATAGATTGCACTGCGTGACACTGCCTTTGTTAGTGCTGCACGCAAACTCTGGAACAGTCTCAATAAGAAACGCATCATCTGTTAACTTTTCAAAACCAAACTTCAAACATACATTACGTCACCTTCTTTGTAAATTACATTAAATGTAGTTTGTAGATACAGTAGGGCTTGCCTTATTTTCCTGCAATTATGACTTGATACGATTTTTTTTCTTCTTAACTTGATAACTATTGTTTCCTGTTTACATGCGAATTATTGCAATGCGCAGTTGAGTATATATATATATATATTATATATATATATATATATATATATATATATATATATATATATACGAAGTGCGATTATGGTGATGCTTATCATTATTATAATTATAACACACACACCCTCTCCACATCTCCTCTCTCATACATAACACACACTCAATCATGCACACGCACACCCTCACACACCCACACAATCCCACCCTCCCACACCCTAACACCCATCCTATCACACACACACACACACACGCACCTTTGCCGAAACCACTTAGATGGACATGACTAATACATATTATGATGTATGAAAAAATATAATTTTACGAATTTCTCATATACTAGTAACATGACCCACGCACGCGTCAATCTAATTTTGTTTTCACGCATCCATAATAATATCCTGGGAATTTTCTCAGAGTTTGACCAACTTGTTCACATTGTACCTTTTTGTAAACCGACCTAATGGCAGATTGATTCCCTTTTTTCTAATAAATTGCCAAACAAATAATAGCAGTATTTTGGGTTTTCACACCAGTCAATAAAGCAAAAGATTTTACATTTAAGAACAAAAGCATAAGATTTAGGTTAATAATTATAAAGAATTGATATGCCTTCTATTGTATAGGACTTGTTTATTTAGTTGCAATTAACCTCATTTTGCTATGACTTGCCATTCCTTATCTCTTGATGATGAGGTTAACTGATCATGGCGATCTCGCTGACCCCTATTCCTTTATTCTGTCTACTGCTTTCATATCGCCTTATTAAAATTCTTAACAGGGACTGGAGGTCTTCAACTAATATCTATAGAGTATTCTTTAGATAAAGTGTATTTTCCCTGTATTTTGGCATGTTTCATGTCTATTGCCTGTACGGTTATGTTCTTCTTTGATTTTTTAGGATCAAGGAAATGTTTTCGTTTAAAATCTAATAAAATGACAACATCGTTATTTCCTCCCTTCAATATCCAGTGATATTGATAGAGTTTTAGTGTGTTTGTGTGTTTATCTGTGTGTATATATATATTATATATATACAGTGCGTATCAAAAAAAAGTTTACACTTTGAAAAAGCCCTGGGAATTAAAAAATATACAACATGTGGGTAATTTTTTCACATATAATCTTAGGTTTAGGTCTCATCTATCCAATGCAAGTAAACGTTTTGACAGAATGTTACACTTGAGTGAGCACTGTCCATTTTTGTAAAGCTCGCAGAAATCTGTTTGCGCAGAAATGCTTGTTTTCTCGCTGTGTCAAGGAGAAAGGGCGAAATCAAATTTACCCTGCGAAACATTTCTCATACAGTACATTTCCCTTACCTTTTTAATCAATAGAAATTAGACAGAAACATTCAAGCATTTTGTAACAAATTTTCCACCCAAATTGAAATTTCAACACTTAGTAAGCACATAGGTCCATAGTAAGCACAACCTTTACCCTTGTGCCAGCTGGATCTGAGGACATAACTAAATCTGAATAAAAGTTTATATCAGACATCTCTAGCATTTTTTCCCTAAGTTTTTATCATTTAAAGTGGGTTTACATTTCATTTTTATTTAATACTTGTTTCTCCACACCTTTTCCAAGCTTTACAATGATTAACAAAATGTTAAAAAAATCTTCAGGATATTACAAATGTATAATTTACAGGATTTTTTTCTAAGTGTAAACTTTTTTTGATACGCACTGTATATATATATATATATATATATATATATATATATATATATATATATATATATATATATTAACCTGAATATTTGGGCGTACTTACATACTTATATGATCTGTGTTTTCAACGAGAACAAGTACTCAGTCATTGCCAACCCATGAACACACTCTCACAAAACTACCCAATGAAGATGTAGTCTCGTTTTCTTTGCAAAAAATTATGGTAAGGAATTGATAACATAAATTCATAATTTTTTTTTTTTTTTTTTGGGGGGGGGTATTCACATACGTGTTAAATCACTTTCAGAGTATTTATCAAGCATTATAAGTTAACCAAATAATAAATCTCGTCCCCATTTGCCCATAATGTCGATACTTGACTGCAAACATTCAGGTCCATGCTGTAGGAATCTTTTCGATCTCGATGCACCATGTCGAACTTTTGAGAGAAAAATGTGTCTACAAAGGGCATGTGATGATTCCAGTTGATAAATATTTGTTGTACTAGTGCGTAGGCCATCACTGTGCATTTATGCCCCAGTCATACCAACGAATACCAAACTGACCGATGGTTTGTCATTCAAAATAAATTTATACTTTTGATCGGATTGTGTGAGTCCGTTTCGCAGGTGTGACTATCGCGATAGCCGTGGGAAACTGAACAGGCATGCCGGGCAGTTTCTTGTTATATCATGATAAGAGGAGGGGGGCAGGGGCAAAGGAGCCGAGCCTTGAGGTCGTATGCTCTTAGGCCTTAGCAAGAAGGACAAGCGATAGGCCTACTTCTGTTCTTAATCGATTTCAGCATTTTTTCAGCTTTTTATTAAAAAGTCTTTTCGATACTTTATCCCCCATAATCGTTTTGAAAGAATGAAGCTATGATACTTTTAAAAATAACTTGTAATTTTTTTACACGTACTGTCTAAAAATACGTTAATCACTTGGGAATCATGGTGTTTTAAAAGAGGATTATGCAGTGGGAGCGTGGCACCAATGATGACGTCCTGAGTTTTTTTTTTTAACAATAGGTAAAGATTCAAAGAAGTCGTTTCTTTTATTCCCTTCATTTTAACTCTTCATTGTTTAATAATTTTCCTCTATTTTTTTTCTATTACCTGTAGATGGTGTGTGGGTGGCCTCCCCGCTCCCTTGTTGCACTGCCCCTCCATGTGACTATTTTCTTTGGTTTATTAACTTTATTTTTGAGGACGCCAGGGTAAAATGATATGTCTCTTCCCCTCAAAGATTGAGAATATTCAATAAAAACACAAAAAACATCAGGGAAAATATCATCTTGATTTAAAAAAAATCTCAGATGAAAACATATCAGTTAAACATTCGCACATGAAACCATCAGACGCAGAATTAGTCGTTTTAGTTATCAATAACCGCAGTTTAATGTTGCTTATCAATAAAACATATCGGCATGTACATATAGATATAAGGGAGTTGTCGGGTTTTCGCTTCTCTTAGAGATAAACAGTGAATTGTATTTTACCTGAGAATGACGAATACTGCTTGGCGCTTGTGCGTGCGTGTGTGCGTGCGAGTGCGTCTGTGTGTTTTTCTCTCCACGTGACCTAACAGTTTAGTTAGTAACGATTTATTTAGATCTCTCAAGTGCTAAGACCATCCAAATGAGTATCCGTTTCTGGTGGTATATACCGATACCGGCTTTTCAGCACGAATCGATCATTACACGGAGATTTTGTTTGTGGATAAAACCTGTTGAAATGGACCGTCTGAAATAACATTTCAAGCACTTAAACGAGAAGAAAATATAAACATTATAGGGTCGATCATTTGTTCATTCTTCTGGAAATATGACGGAATTAAAAGAAAGAAAGAAGGGAGAGATCAATCGTGGCTTCGAATCTGACGAGAATGGACCAACGTCTTACAATGAAAAAGCTATCGAGATCATTGACGGCCCCGACAACGGTGAAGGGGTAAAATTAAAAAGAGAAGTTGGTCTACTTGGAGCATTTGCTTACGTGGTTGGGTCGATGATTGGATCTGGTATATTTGTATCCCCCAAAGGAGTTCTTTCTTCAACAGAGAGCGTTGGGATGAGTCTTGTTATATGGTTTCTATGTGGTATAATTGCACTGTTAGGTAAGTATAATTAGTTAAAGCCAAGGACAAATGAGTCCATCCAACTTAAATTTGATTTGACTAGAAAGAGAAAAAAATCAAACAAGCGTAACACTGAAATTTTCTTCAAAATTGGATGTAAAATGAGAAAGTGAAGACATTTTAAAATTTCGCATAATTTCGCAAAATATAGGCTATCATGATATATAACATGATATAATTATGGTTGGTATGCAAGTTTATTTTATGAAATATGAAAAAGTTTAACTTCCTCCTCATTGTCATGTAAAGCACAAATTTATTCCTCCCTGACAAATAGCACTACCATTGTTTTAACAATTTGTTTTTCAGTCCAGATGGCATATTGTCAAATTTGTAAAAATTGAAGTATTTTGCAATTCAATCAATAAAAAAACAAAAAAATAGTCATCATGGTGATTGCGGGACATCATTGACTCTCTCATTTGCAGATCACTGAGTTGTGCTTATAACTGTTTTGTAAAATATAAGCAAACCTTTATATGTCATAACTCTTTGATGATGTTAACTAATCATGGCGATATATGAAACGCATGCAATTAGTTGAATGTATTCACAAATGTTTTCTGGAACAGTAACTTTGTAATTAGAATAGATATTGCTATAGTCATGACAGTATGCACCTTATGAGTATCATCAAATTCAGTACTCAAAATTAATATTTTAAATGATCATAATCAACAGGCTATTACACTGTAAAAACTGTGGTGTCAAAACTGACACCATGCAGTTGGTGTCTGGAGGACCACACCATGAGATGTTAAAATTACACCCTAAAGATTGAACATAACACCAAATAGTGTAAATGTAACAACCAAATGTGTTGTAATAACACATATGTGTTAAAATAACACTGCCAATTTAACACCGGAGTAAAATAACTGGTGTGGTCCTCTCTGTACACCGGTTAACACCACAATTTTTGCTGTGTAGAATCATTTGAATCATTTACAATTAAGGGACATTTTAAATACATGAAGTTTCTCTCTATATTCCGGAGACTGAAAAATCAATCTGATAGATTTTGGTCCGTGACCAATCCCAAATTGGATCGAAAGTTTCAATGAAATAGGATTGAATTCTAAATCTATCAGATCGAAAACGTCGACCCGACTTTGGATTGGTCCCTGATCGCTATCTATTTTAATCTAAGGAATTTGGAGAGTTTAAATACTCTACTTTTAAAGACTGAATTGGAAATCTTTATATACAAAAGCCAACAAACAATTTTGTTTGCATGCCATCTTTTATGTTGGCGAGAATGAGTTATGTCTTTATGTTGTTACCGACTATGTTTATTCATTGAATTCATTTTATTTGCTAGTCACACATTGTCATAATTCTATCCAAACAAGTAGATGAAAACAAACCTTATCCCAAGGTCACCGTCATCTGTCCGAAAATTAAATATTAACATACATAAAAGTTGGAATGTCAAGGAAGGAAGTTGAAAAGTTAGAAAATACAGATATCAAATCAAATAAAATGTTGAAAATCATCTTGTACTTTTTTTTCTTATTTCCAAAGGGGCCGGGTGCTTATTTATGTTTTGTAGCATTATTCATCATCTAAGTTTGTTTATTTATCTGTTCTTCTTTTTATTGTTCCACTTTTTTTAAATTCAGATTGCTTTCTCGTCCCTCCATCTTCATAATGATCACAATTCACACCTAAGCTGTGTGCACCTAAATAGGTAGCCTAGCTTAGCCGGGTAATAATGATAGCAGGGCCCGCTGGGAGAACAGTTTTCTGAACTGAAGTGGCTACCCTGGGTAAAATACCATTATTATTATTATTCTTATAATTATTATCATTATTATTATTGTTATTATTATTATCATTATTATTATTATTATTATTATTATTATTATTATATTCACACCTATGTTCCCTTGACGCTTCCCTCTCTACCCACAGGCGCTTTGGTGTATACCGAATTGGGTCTGATGCTGCCCAAATCTGGTGCTGAGCACACGTACTTGAACACGACCTTTGGATCATCCATAGCCTTTGTGTACGCATGGGTTAGTATCACCGTTATTCGTCCCGCAGGCATCGCTATCATCTCATTAACCTTTGGTCAGTATATGGTGGCGCCCTTCTACATTGGTGAAGAATGCGGTCCACCTGATATGATTGCGAAGCTTTTAGCCGCATGTTGCATTGGTGAGTAATATGTTTGCTTCCATTAAAGTGTTGAAAGTTTTTTATATATTAATCTCACAGGTAAAACAGAGAAAATAGCAAATATAAATTAAGCATTGTGTTCACCCCAAAGTGACTCTAAGTAGTCTGTAGCAATTTTTCAGTATATAGAGTATCCAATAACCTATAAGCAAATATCTCCCCCAATATAATAAAGGAGCTCCCGTACTGGACGACGGGTGCTTCCACGACGATAAAATTGACGACCGAAACCTGCCGTGCGCATGCGTCAACTCTGCGATTTCGTCAGGATCGGTCCTATAGTTTCACGACTGTTCTTGGCGTTGCGCTGAACGACAAATGGCAATAGAATTTCGATCACGTGATACCTTTTCAATACGTCAACACGAGTATGTGCTACATCATTTGGTTACATCCTACAAATATAAGTACGCAGGCGCTTTTTATAACGCAGACAGTCTTGTCAAAAGCCCTTCAATGACAAAGTATAGCCTTTGCCGAAAATCGGTGAATCAAAACAGCATTGTCGTCCTGAACTCTGGAAAAACAACATAAAATAATTATTTGCAATTTACCACCTGCCGGTGAATGTACTATGTGCTTACCCCACCCTCTTCCATTCTGTCCACTAAGTAGATAATAATATGACTCATTGACGTTTGTTATTGATCATTCGTGTGTTCATGTATTTCCCCGTGCTCTTGCAAATTTCTCTGCTTTGTCATTTATAAATATTCCCATAATTATAATTCGTCTGCCCATGCTACATCTGATCATTTTCATTAGTTTGATATACGTTTTAATTTTTTTTTCTCTCGTTTCTTCTCAGTCTTGCTGGCAATAATCAATTGTTACAGTCTGAAGGTCGCTGCTCGAGTTCAAATCATATTCACAGTGGCTAAACTTCTGGCTCTTGTAGTCATTATAATCCTTGGTTTTGTGGAGATTGGTCAAGGTATGACATAAAAGGCTTACAAGTCACTGGTCTACTTCCCATTGGTTAAATCCATTTAGTCTACTATCTATCGGTCTGATTGCCATTGTGCACACTACACTTATCACGGACACAATCCATGGTCTAATTCCAGGGGCGGATCCAGGATTTTCCAAAAGGGGGCAATTTTTTTCCAAAAAATAACAATCCCCCAAAACAGGTCTTCATTCCCAATTGATGGTGATTTATGTCAGGGGAAATTTGACAAGCAAAAAAAGGAGAGGGGGGTCCTCACTTCAGTCACTTGCGACATATTCCCCTATCGAATATTTGTTATAGCTCTCAATGAGGGGGGGGGGGGGTACGGGCCGGAGGTGCCCCTTCCTGGATCCGCCACTGTCTATTTCTAATTTAGCCTAACACATAGTTCTAATTCCACTGCTTCTACTAATTATTTTTCACTTTGACAAATCTGAAGATTTGGTTCATAGTCAGTTCATCTAACCAAATAGACAAAGTAATGTAGGAACCAAGTGGATATCATTCGAAATGGCTGTAGCCGAACTGGAAATAGGCAAAGAGTTAGATGGGCAGCTAACCAAAAACTGGTTGCCAACCAAAATCAAACACGAAGAAGAAGAGCTATATATTAAAGATCAGTAGGTTAGTAGACGAAATGGCTGTAGGCGGATAAGGATTAGACCATGTGGGATGAGACTAAACGGAAAGAAGACAAGGAGGCCAGTTTAACTTAGACCACGGTCTGACTCTGAGCTAAAATGGGGAGCCATGCAAAAAATGGAAAAAATTATGTTTATATTGTTATATTTCTAATGTTTACTATTTTGATTCATTTTGCTTTCATAACAAAGAAAAATACTAATTCAGTTCTCATTCCCAGACAATTATGAACGATTCGGGTGCCATATGAGTTAATAAATTGAATGTATACTGTAATGGATTTGTGCTCGAATTGGCTCTCCATAGTTAAACCACAACTTTAAACCAAGGTTTGATTTAAACCCGAGCTTAGAATACGGGCCAGTAGTGAGTTTATGCAATACCGAAGTAAATTTTGTTATTTATTTTCAAAGTTCAGTTAACTTGTCCCATATTAATATGCACATGTAGGAATGGTGAATATGACCATCAAAACGCCAGTGTATTTACACTTAAACACAAATGCAACTTAATCAAAAATTTTTGAAAAATATAAAGGGTTGTAGGAACTCCTAAAACCAGTTTTATATTTAACAGATTATTTGCAATAAACAATGAGCCGTTCATTTGACACTGTTTACATAAGTTTTGAACATGGTTTTCTACATTGTATTTACAATGCTTGGAAAGAAAACCTAATCTTTTATGAAGTAGAATATAGATACACACCTGTTACGCCCAAGTTAAAGCAAATATTTTCATCATTATCAAAATGGTCCCTCCTTTTGATCGTATTTTATATACAAAGTTTTTTAAAATAATATTTATGCCTTTAACCACTGGATTTGCATAACATTAAAATTAGTCTATACATTCGAAATGAACAGTCTATTCACAAATAAGAGTTTTTTATATATATTAATTATCTAAATCGCAGTCATGGTAGTGGGCCGATTATTTTGGCAATCCAGGTTCACCTGTTGATTGAATCGTAGACCAACAGTTGAAAGCAACAAATCTTATTTTACCCATTAAAATTATCTTATTCTGCTCATTAAAACAAGCAAGCATCAATATCCTTTTAACGATTAATGCCCCTCCTTTTTACTATTGTCCACGACGTTCTCCTGTTATGTCGAATAGGGTAACGAAGAGATGACGTCACAATTGTTTTTGTATTAAAGCGTTTCGGCGGATCATGATTAAAAAATACGACCCTGATTTGGTGGGAATTGGTCCATTGGGGCCCAAGATGAGGAGGCCGTATAAATACCTATTATATACTTAGCCCATTTAATTCATTGATGCTGTTTGTTTGCAAACAGTTGTATGGGCTAAGGCTAATTTACACTAATTATTCAGCTGTCCCAGGATACGAGATATTTATTTAGCCATACACCTTGGGGGAACATAGGACAAGTCATGGCAATTTGGTATGTGGAGGTTTTTCGTCATGCTCTGCCGAAATAGTCATGAAAATACAGAAATGCACAAAGATAAAATATTGATGACGTCAATCCTAGGTACTCTATAAATATGACGAAGTCGTATAAAAAACAACAACAAAATTGTACCCCTACCAACAGGGAACACCGAATATCTGGACCCAAAGGAATCCTTCAAAGGTTCGGCCTCTAATGTTGCTGCTTATGGACTCGCCTTCTATGCTGGGTTATGGTCCTACGACGGATGGTAAATACAAGAATCTTACCAAATCTATGGCCCTTTATTCTTATCCTTTTAGAAACATGACATTTAAAAAAAAAAACACGTTTTATAAGGACCAGAATATGCATGAAACTTGCAATTCCTCATTATATTGTATGTATAGTGCGAATTTTGATGAATCGCAAACTGTCAAGTTAAAAGAGTTATAAATTGTGACAAAATGTGAAATTCTCGCACGTAACTTTTTAAGGCTGTAGCCAAACAGTGTTCATGAATTATCCCAAAGGTTGACCATTAAATACATAAATTTGGTTACGCCTAGCAAAATGATGTGCCCGTTTATAAAGAAGGAGCATGCTTGAACACCCTTGATTACAATGATGACATTCATTATTTTCTAAGAACTGTACATTACTTAGCCTTGGATCACCCTCGTTAGCTCGTCATTTGTTTATCTCTAGTCCCTCTTCCGATCTCCCCCTCCCCTCCCCCAATGCTTTGTTTTCTTCATTTATTACTTCTATATTCTATGCCTAATGTAAAACTAATTGATTTGTTCCTTGGTCTTTATAGATCAATAGTATTGCATGTCAAAGAGCATGAGATAAGTGAGGATCGAACCCTCAACCCTCTCATCTGTAGAAAGGTTCCTAAACCAATGGGCTTAAATACATTATTTTGTTCATTTATCTATCATTCGGCTATCCACATTCTTTTTCTTCTTTTTTTTACAATTATAGTAAAAAGAATAAATATCTAAACAGCACATAATGCATAATCCTTGGGAGAACAACATTTGCTGATAGAAAGTTCCATCCCACTAGTAGTAAATAAATGAATAATATGAAATAAATCAAAAATGGGAAAAAATATTTTCATATTTTCCTCTAACTATATTAATTATATGTTTTATATCGAGTAAATCTGTCATTCAGATTCAAATTCTCCACAACATTATCAGCTTTGTGATGTTAAAATAAAAGAAATGTGCATGAATCTTGCAAAACACGTGACACAAAATGATGAAATCAATATTCATTTAAAATGCCTAAATGAGTCTCGTATTTCATATTTCGAAATATTGATGTCACGACAAAACCATGTCAGACTTATAATATGATAGTTTTGTTTTCTTTTTCAATCATAGCTCAGTTTGAAGTACTCTAATTTTCCGTTTTGATGTTTTATTTGCAGGAACACGTTGAATTTTGCCGTAGAAGAAATGAAAAGTCCAGAAAAGTAAGTATTTTTTATTGTCATTTCATACCGTATTACTGTGCATGTAGTTCCGCTATTTTTTTTTGTATATGAAATATTATCAACTTTATCAGCTACAAAATATAGACTTGGGCGTTAGCATGTTGAAATAGTGATATTTGACTGTCTATCTGTTGAATCAGCTCCATGTGTGTGAGTACGCCCCTCCGTTTATCATATTTTAAGCCTATCTGCATCACGTATTATAGTTAATTTGTCAAGTAGGATCCGTACAGATCTTGAACTTTGCTTCTCTACAGTTTACATTAAAAAAAGAAAAGATAAAGTGTTATTCGTCGTGTATATTTCGGTATGAGATGGTAAGGATATCAGATAAGCATACTATAAGCGATAATTAATTATATTCAAGTGAATATTAGACAGCTTTGAATTTGTGACGCAACTTTTCTGAAACGCGTTTCGAAAAAAAATGCAATGTTTAAAAAAAGATGTTGTTATGAGCATGCGCAAAACTTTTTTTTACCAAACAATATTTTGACAAAAATGATTATAATACGAGTCACAGAAATTCAGTCGCGAACTGCCTAACAACAGGATTATAACGAATACCTAAAAGCAATAATTATCGATACACAATAAAAAAATGGATGTCACTCTCGTAGTTCATGTCTTTGAAGAATATGACCCAAAAAAAATTGAGACAGATGAATCATGTAGCAAGAAAAAGTCCCAAACCGTACTGTATGTTCGGTTGACAGGAGGAAGTTTCGGAGTGTATTCCTTGACAGAAAAACTACATGTATAATTCAATAAAGTTTGTGTACGTAATCATATAATTTGTTATTTAAATTGTTGTATTTACTAGAACATTACCCCGTGCTATTTTACTGGGTCTACCAGTGACTACAGTAGTCTACCTTCTGACCAACATTGCCTACTTCACAGTCCTCAGTCCAGAACAACTTCTACAGTCAGATGCAGTCGCCGTGGTAAGAAGTTATTCCACTCATCTGAAGAATGGACGTTTTTAGTTCGTTTATTGAATATAAGAATAATCCACGTTCATGACATAAAACTCCATTTTAGTAAAGCAAGAAAAAAAAAAAAGGATTTTTGAATGTCTAAGAAAATTTTGGTCAAGTTGCCATTATTTTTTTTGTATTTTCGGATGGAATTCCGGGACAAACAAGACTCATGACCAATCTGTTCAAGTGGGTTCATATTAGTGGACCATCGATGTAAAAATGCTCAAATTTTACAATGTGAAGAAAATTCCCCACTAGAAGAACATTCCACTCTATGGACTATTCCAGCCGTGTGTATACTATTCACAGTGTGTGCACACATTGGACATTGGTGTGATTCACACTGTCAAATGCACACATTTAACAATATGAAGACAATTTCACCCTATGGACACATCTACAGTGTGTTCACATAGTGTACCATGTGATTCACACTGTTGAAATTTAATAATGTGAAGACAATTCCACACTAACACCTCTACTGTATGTGCTATTCACGGTGTGTTCACGTTGTCGACTATGCTAAAAAGATGTGATTTACACTGTTAAATTGGTAAAAAAAATCAAAATGTGAAGAAAATTCGACACTATAGACACCTCTACAGTGTGTTCACATAGTGGAGGATGTGGTTCATATTTTCAAATTTAAGAGTGTGAAGACAATTTCTCACTGTGGACACCTCTAGAGTGTGTGTATATACTATTCACAGTGTTTGCCTAGAGTGAACTATATGTGAATATGTGATTCACACTGTTGAAATTTCAAATTTATGGTTTCAAAGATGATTTCACATTGTGTTCCATACTGTGATCATACTGTGGGACTCCGTGGAACTTTCAGACAGGGATTGTCATGCTTACACTAAATGGGGTGATTTATAACCAACCTTTTTTTGTACTTCTTTCGTACTCCCATTTGTCTCCGGTCTCTCTTCATTTAAAGAACTGAGCAATGGCACATTGAGAGCATTACATCATTTCATAATTGTCAACTAGGGCAAAAATCATTTATAAGAAGGTTCCACGTTATTATGAAACTGTCGTATTCTGTTTTTTTTTCTGTTTTTTTTTGGAGGGGGGAAATAGCTCAGCTAAATTTTCGGTATGATATACTTGTAATGTGTATTATTTGATGATAACCATGTCGAGTTATTTAGATTCATACACATGATCTGCAAATAATATTAAATTAATTTCAGTTTTGTTAATTTTATTCTGACAGACATTTGCTCTCCAGACTATGGGTCCTGCCTATTGGTTAATCCCAATAGCTGTTGCTATGTCAACGTTTGGAGCGGCTAATGGCGTATCTTTTATCGCTTCAAGGTGGGGCAATTTTCGGTATACTTCATAATCATGACATAAAATGAAAAAAAAAAACCCACATAAACCAAAACAGAAATACAAATCGTAAAGGAAACAACCACCATAGCATCAAAGCACTATGCAGTTTGTCTTTATTCAGTAATAATCGCGTTTTTACATAAAGTATCCATTAACTGAGATTTTTTAAATTGATTCTTATTTTTGGCTGTTGTGTCGAATGGTCGTGATGTAATGGTTATTGTCGCTTTGTTTAATCAGTGGGCCATGTGCTCGACATTCGACGCAATAACGTTTTTTAAATAAAAAAAAACTTCACTTTGCTACTCTCCACACGGGGAATAAATGGTAACCTGTAAGGATGAGAACATTGATATTGTTGGCTTAGCAATCTGAGAGACAGGACCGCTCATTGCTTGAATATTCCACAAGGAGGCAGAGCGGAGATTTTCTGAATATTATGTCACCCTATATGGCCACCCCATCAAGTCTGCACATTCAAAGGGGGTGGGGGCACACGTTTGTTTTAACGGCATTTTTACATTACATATTTTACTTGTGCCTCTCAAAGGGGGGGGGGGGCACGGGCCGGCTTTGCCCCCCCCCCTGGATCCGCCAGTGAATGTGGACATGGTGAAAAATATCTCAAGAACTTTGAATATTTTTCATTCAAATTTTGATACAATAGGTTAGCCTACTCGGTGGCACAAGAAGGTCATTTTCCCCAGGTATTATCAATGGCACAGCACAAGAGGGTAACGCCTGTTGTTTCCTTGATTGTTGTGGTGAGTCAAATAGCATTTATTAATCATCATGCAGCTTTTATTTAATCACAGTCATATGGGAAACTACTTTATTCACATCTACTTAAACACAAAACACAGCAAGAATATCGTACATAAACATTAGAAAACGTTACAGTCGATACATAGTAAACCAGACAATAATGATAAAAGAAAGAAAAAGTATAAAAGTTAAGTGAATATAGTAACAAGAATTTTAATCTGCAATATTACAGTATCATAAATCGTGCACCATTATTAATTGAATTGCACTTTAGTTGGTATAAATGAGAGCAAAGGTTATTTCAAAATTTTAAGAGGAATAAGATGATTTTATAGCTTTTTATTTTTTTTTCATTCATTTCATTCACTAGAATTGCTATAATTGTCTTTTGGTCACATCCGAAATATTTGCTTTTTTCTTCTCCTCTAAATATCGCATACAATAACGTATCATGAGGAATGAGTTGAGTGGTTTAAAAAAAAAACGGACTCAGATTTTCAGAATAAGTTTGTTGAACGAGATGACATCTGTCCAACACATTTGTTATATTGAGTGTGGGGAAGAGCCCCTCAGATGATATTCCTATTTTGAAGGGCCTATGCCATTATCGATTTACTTTCGTGATCTACTTTTCTTCTCTTCCGATTTCAATGTCAATTTCAATTAATTTGTCTTCCTATTCAGTCTGTGATCGCACTGATTCTCCTGTTTGTGTCGAACAATTTGGATAGTTTGTTAAATTATTTCAGCTTTGCTTCGTGGTTTTTCTATGGTATCACCGCATTCACCTTCCTCTATCTCAGATATAAACATCCCGATTGGAAGAGGCCATACAGGGTAAGATTGTAAAAATACTTTTGTAAATTGTAAATGTTTTAAAAAGTTATATCACAACGTTATATCCGACAAGTCCCATTTTATCCGACATTTACCATAGTAACAGTGCTTCTCAGCCAATCACAATAAAAGAAAGTTGTCGGGTCTGACAAATTGATGGACAAAAATGTTAATGACACTCTCAAGGGTTCGACTCTCGAACCCCTGCGTCAATTTGTAATTTCCCCATATAGCTTGGATTACAGGCGCCGCACACCATATTAACCATTTTTCGTCACATATAATTTTACTCAAGTTGATTGGATTTAAGCGCTATGTGCCGAATGGGAAAGCGCATTTATAATTTTTATATATATACTAATCATACAACTACTCCTCGTCGTCGTCGTCCTCCTCCTCCTCCTCCTATTACTACTACTACTACTACTACTACTACTACTACTACTACTACTACTACTACTACTACTACTACTACTACTACTACTACTACTACTACTACCACTACTACCACTACTACCACTACTACTACTACTACTACTACTACTATTACTACTACTTCTCCTACTACTACTACTACTACTACTACTACTACTACTACTACTACTACTACTACTACTTCTACTACTACTACTACTACTACTACTACTCCTACTACTCCTACTACTACTACTTCTACTACTACTACTACTACTACTACTACTACTACTACTACTACTATTACTACTACTCCTACTATACAATTTCTACTACTATACTACTACTACTAGTACTACTACTACTACTATTACTACTACTCCTACTACTCTACTATTACTACTACTACTACTACTACTACTACTACTACTACTTCTACTTCTACTATACTACTACTACTACTCCTACTACTACTCCTACTACTCCTACTACTCATAGTACTACTACTACTACTACTACTACTACTACCACTACTACTACTACTACTACTACTACTACTACTACTACTACTACTACTACTACTATTACTACTACTTATACTACTACTACTTCTACTACTACTACAACAACTACTACTACTACTACTTCTACTACTACTACTCCTACTACTCCTACTACTCCTACTACTCCTACTACTACTACTACTACTATTACTACTACTACTATACAATTACTACTACTACTACTTCTACTACTACTACTACTACTACTACTACTACTACTACTATTACTACTACTACTATACAATTACTACTACTACTACTTCTACTACTACTACTACTACTACTACTACTACTACTACTTCTTCTATTACTACTACTCCTACTACTCTACTATTACTACTACTACTACTACTACTACTACTAATTATACTACTACTATACTACTACTACTACTACTCCTACTACTCCTACTACTCCTACTACTCATAGTACTACTACTACTACTACTACTACTACTACCACTACTACTACTACTACTACTACTACTACTACTACTACTACTACTACTATTACTACTACTTATACTACTACTACTACTACTACTACTACAACAACTACTACTACTACTACTTCTACTACTACTACTCCTACTACTCCTACTACTCCTACTACTCCTACTACTCCTACTACTCCTACTACTACTACTACTACTATTACTACTACTACTATACAATTACTACTACTACTACTTCTACTACTACTACTACTACTACTTCTACTACTACTACTATTACTACTACTACTATACAATTACTACTACTACTACTTCTACTACTACTACTACTACTACTACTACTACTACTACTACTTCTATTACTACTACTCCTACTACTCTACTATTACTACTACTACTACTACTACTACTAATTATACTACTACTATACTACTACTACTACTACTCCTACTACTCCTACTACTCATACTACTCATACTACTACTACTACTACTACTACTACTATTACTACTACTCCTACTACTCTACTATTACTACTACTACTACTACTGCTGCTGCTGCTGCTGATGCTGCCGATTCCGTTTTTATTTATTTTCGTATAAGCACAACAATAAGATATGAATTTACAGTAGAAAAGATCAATGAAAATGCAGCGTTCATTGCATAATGAATTCTGTTTTACAATTGAATCATTTTGTTACCACTTTATTGTACTAAAATAATAATCCATGACAGTATCAACACTTAAAAAGTGGTATTCCCGTTTCCAAGTAAAACAGTAATCAAATTCTGTGAAAGATTCTAGAAAACACCTTGATGTACCAGGATTCGAATATCACCTTTTTAACATTTTGAACACAGAAATAGTAGTTTAAAGTACATTACCCAATCGTATGACTTTTAACAATCAAGTAAAACAGAAGAACGTTCTAAGTTGTTTTATTAGTTACACATCGTTTCTTTCCTTGTGCTTTCCAGGTACATTGGTTAGTAGCAGTTTTCCTCCTAATCGCTTCTCTATATTTCATCATCGCACCTATCATCAGCGACCCCGCCCTCGAGTTTCTCTTCGCTGCTATCTTCATGGTTGGTGGATTGATTTTCTGGATACCTTTCATTCACTACGGATATCAACCAAAATTCATGGGTAGGTAGATTCACCACACGATTTTATAAACTGAAATTCAGGTAGCTACTTTTCAGTCAAAACTATCAAGCAAGTTATAGTTCAAGGTTGACTTCAAATGTCAACCAAGGAATAACGAGTTTTCGCACCGCCACGATGAACAAATTCTAGAACACATTGCCCGTTAAATCGCAATGAACAGCTGAGAGGTCTTTGTCGAAAATTGGTGAACCGGAACAGCAGATCATTGTTAGTCTCAACAATTGTAAATATGTCGTTGTCCAGAGTTCATCAGGACGAAACTGCTTTTTGATTGACCAAATTTCGACAAAGATCTCATTGTCATGAAGGGCATTTGACAATATATTCTCTATGTTCCCGAATCCGTGGCAACGAAAACTTCCTATTAAGGCTAGATACGACGTCACTTATTACTTGAAATGTTCTAGAACTCCCATTGAAGGTCTTTGATAATCACAAAGCATTGTTTGTTAATGAGTTCCTTTAACAGATACCAGCCAAAGCAGATTTATTTTTCATAATGTGGATCGAGGGCCTAGAGCCATATTCTCTGATGGGGGGGGGGGGGGCAAAAGATGGACAAATTAGAATTTTCAAGGCACGCTATAAGTGTGCCGAAAAATTGACAATTTTGTATGGTTATTAGTCTTTTATGACAACGGTTTCACAGTTTTTTCAAAATATATTTGCGTTGCATATTATTTTACTTTCAATTTTTCAAAGTTATTTGAGAGCAATCGATATGTTTTCCCCTCCCTGTATTTTCATGGGGTGGGGACGCCTCTGTTGTGGATATTTATTAGCCAACATTTTTAGTTCAGTAAATGGGTTGTGATTTTGTTTCATCAATTGCAGATACGTTAATGGATTGGTACTAATATAATTCAATCCACGGGATTGATGAGTTGGTACTTTCATATTTTACGATGGTTGCTAAAGTCAAATGACATTACTTTCATACATTGCAGAACATTTCACAACCTACTGTCAGCTGTTTTTCGAACTTATTCCGACATACAACACGGAATTGAAGGATCAGTCGACCAAGAACGACGGCACCGCGTTTAATGAAGATGGAGCCAGCTCAGAATAATGTATTATACTAATGATAACACGGTTCATATAGCCAAATAGAACGGATGGAGTCCTTATAATAGAGAAGGGTCTATCGGTTCATATCGATACTGAAAATATTTGTCATATTGACACAGGCCCATCAATAATTAGGCGAAGTGGTCCTCGGACGAATGCCAGTTAGCTTGAGTGGCAATTGACCCCACTGCTCATTGCTATACAGACCACGAGTGATGGACAGATTACATAATGTTAATTTGTGATAGATTAATCTTTGTATGGACCAGAATTTGATAAACATTCCTGCATAAAATGATAGCTGTTGATGTGAAAGTCTTAAACTTAGCTTGAAATTAACTCTTGGTGGTCAAGTTAGAATTGGCCATTCCGAAAATGTGTCACCATCATGGATTGTGCTAAAATTATACGAGACCCCAGAAAAAAGTCAACAAAACTTGTATACACTGTATATTTATATATATCTAGTTAATATTCCCGGGCCAGACAATTATTTATGATTCGAAATTGTGTTCATATAATTTTTTTTATGTAATATCTACTGTTAGAGATTTGTCTCGCATGGTTATCCGGAGTTAAATGACAGCTTTCGATGAGGAGTTAAAAATAAGGGCATGAAACAGATTGCTCTGATCAGTCCCCATCAAAGAAATTTTACAAAATCATAATTATCTTGAAAAATGTGGAACTTGGGAAACTTGTGAAAACAAACCTTATGTCTAAAACATGTCATCAATGCATTCCATATTATGAATAAGTGTATATATTGTATTTTAAACATTACATTTGCTAGTCACTCTTCTATTACATTCCAAATTTATGTATGTTGAATTTCAACGGACCTGTTTTGGTTTTTCATATAGATATATTCTGCTTCTTCCCGGCGGGTGTTTCATAAAGTTGTTCGTATCTATATAGTACGCATGACCACACTAACCATGCTCTCAGGTGACCTATTCCCCGTTTCATAAAGAGATACAACTATTGTAACTGTCAGTATGGTAACTACCATGGTAACATGACACAGTAATCAATTACAATCAAGGTTTTCATGGAAGTTAGAATAATGACAAATTTACAATAGTTGAAGGTTTTTATGGAACGGACCCCGGTTCTTGTGCCAAATGAAATACACAAATTACTGGTGGTTCATCAAGGTGGAAGTCAATTACCTTTAGACCTTATCCTAACCAAAATTTGACAAAATACACTTAGAAGCTTCAAAGATTGGATGATTTCGACTTTAGCTGCTTGGGGTCTGTCAGATTTAACAAGATAATGCCTTCTTGTCCCCTGATAATAAATGTAATAGTAATAAGGAATTTGTAAAGCGCCCCTATTAAGAGTAATTGCTCAAGGCGCTCTTATATTACCCGGCTAAACTCGGCTACATGATTCCGGTGCGAACAGTTTTTTGAGAAATTGCTTCCTGCCGGTTATCTCAACTGGGATGAGTACAGTGCATTGTGGATAGATTTCTTGCTGAACAAAATTACGCCGTGGCTGAGATTCGAACCCACGACCCTCGGTTTCAATTAAGTCCGGAGACTATTCCACTATAGAGTCGTATGTAAGTTACAAATAGCTGAATGAAACATCCCTGGTTGCCTAATCGTGTTAATAACAAGCTATTACATGACCCAATTATCAACAAAAGATTAATTAATCAAAATCGAATGTGGATACCGGTATATACTTGTTGCTATCTGGAAAGCTTTTTGATAGCTTCGGACATCATTTACCTAAAAGGATATGAGTGAAATATATATTTTTTTAGTAGTAAACGGAAATTAGAATTGTATAGACTTCTTTCTCCCTATCTTTCTTCGACTTCTCTTCTATCCGAGTTTCTTTCTTTGCTAATCATCACTTTCTCTCAACCCTTTTTCTATCCATTTCCTCTCTCTTTAGATCGTTAATACTTTTCATTTATCTGTAATACCTTAACTGAAGTACGTGCAATAAATATCTTCGTGAGTATATGAGATGTTGCCTTTCCGTCTAAGTAAGTAGCAATAAACACCCATGGTCATTTCCCCCCCTCTTCTTTAACTTCCCATCGTTGTTGACTTGATTGTTTTATTGTTGGATAAATAGTTAAGAAGTTAAACACTGCATTTGTATTCCACTGCCCTGCAAAAGTTAAAAAAAAAACTGATTGTTTTCTTTCTCATATCAATAACAAAATCAAATAGACGGTATAATCTTTGCCATTGATCCTCTATGCCTGAATGCAACTGAAACATTGTAGTATATAAGATGTCAAATAAAATGTGTATATAGTGTAATCATATTTTGACTTGTGAAGATTTATTAAATACCTCTTATCAATACATGACAATCATGATTTGTTGAAGTATTTTGTCCCATTGGTACAATGCTTTATCAATGGCGTATCTTTAAAAGGGTTTATTTCCAATTAGTCTAATGCCAATTCGTCCAATTACCAACTCGTATATTATTATTTGGTCTACCATCAGTACGTACACTATCCACATGGTCTGGATTGCCATCGCATCCACTCACAATATTGTCAAATAACTGGTTGGTCCAATAACCATTTAGTCCATTTGGTCTAATTGGGCGAAATGAATGAAACGAAATGGTCATAGATGAACTGTCGATCAGGCGAAGTGATTATTGGGCCAAATGGGTATTGTACCAAATGATTGTTAGACGAAATACTGATGGATGGAATGGTATTTAATATACTGAATGAAGGTAGACCATGTGATGAGTGGACGAATTGGTAATTTATCCTTCTAAGGAGCAGAGAGATTAATTAATGAGATAATATATACAATAGAAGTCATAAGTTTTTTTTAAACTCTGCCCCCCCCCCAAAAAAAAATGTTAAAGGTCGAGTCCACCCCAGGAAAATGTTGATTTGAATAAATAGAGAAAAATCAAACCAGCATATTGCTGAAAATTTCATCAAAATCGGATGTGAAATAAGAAAGTTATGACATTTTAAAGTTTCGCTTATTTTTCACAAAACAGTGATATGCACCACTCAGTGACATGCGAATGAGTCAGTCGATGATGTCCATCACTCACTATTTCTTTTGCTTTTTATTGTTTAAATTATACATTATTTCATTTTTTATAGATTTAACAATAAGGACCAACTTGACTGAACCATATGGTATCAAACAATGCTAATTCCACATGTTCAGGGAGGAATCATTGTTGTTTCACTTGACAATGAGGAGAAAATTAGAATATTTCATAATTCATATAATAAAATAGTGAGTGGATGACGTCATCCGTCTCATTTGCATACCAGCCAGTATGTGCATATAACTGTTTTGTAAAATCAATCGACTGAAACTTTAAAATGTCATAACTTTCTTATTTCACATCCGATTTTAATGAAATTTTCAGTGTTATGCTTGTTGGATTTTTCTCTTATTCAAATCAACTATTTGTTGGGGTGGATTTGTCCTTTAAATTTAGAAATATTAAGTTATCTTTTATATTCTGCCTAGATATAACCGCCGTGTGTCATTTTGATTTGTGTGGTGCGTTTTCACATAACCGCCATGAACGTAAGAGGCGAGGTGCCCCTGCCTTTATCTTGTCTTCATCATGTTTTTCTTTTAAATACAAAATTGCAGTCCCGTTTTCAGGTCTTGGTGTTTCTCTTTCCCTCCCTTTCATACCCACTTTCTCTCTTGTCCTCAGTTTCATACCCCCTTTCGACCGCCCTTCCTCGGGTCTCTTCCCCATACTGTTCGCCCTTTCCCCCTCCATCTTTCTCCTGATCAATTGTTCCCTTTCCTTTCATTTCCCATCCCCCTCTCCCACACAAAAATTTTCCCCCTTTTACTCCCCCCTCTCTTTCACTTTTCCGCTATCGCTCATTTTCTCCATCTCTTTCACTTTCCCCTCTCTTTCACTTTCTCTCCACCCCACCAGCTCACTTTTCAACCTCCACCTTCCTCTTCTATCCCCCTCCCATCAATTAACCCACTCTCTCTCCTATAGACTTCTTCCTTCCCCCTTATTTTTGCTCTTTGAAATAACTAGATGCCGAAGAATCTGAATCTAAAATAATCTTGATTTAATACAAGTAGGTCTATTATCCTAACAAAACAAAACTTCTTTCCACAAAAACAGACTATTTCCTTATGATGAAAGTTGAACTACATTGACTGCATGCAGGGTTTGAAATTGCCTTTCCTGAGGTCCGTTTCATTAGCACTTGTCAACAACTATCCTTTGTGTTGATTGGCTGAGCATCACACATATCTGTTACTATGGTAACAGTTGGAGCAAGACAATTAGTCACTGCCAACCACAAATTGCCCCAAGGTAAGCATTTCATGAAGCATTTTGTCAGGGCTATTCACTCACTAATTTATAAGGAGCCAATCAGATGAGAGGATTTCAGTAGCTTGTAACAGGTGTATATCGTGAATATCCCCGTTTCATGAAGTGCTCCCCTAATCCTCAACTATTTTTTAGTAGAAATGAATGGATAAGAAAGTTAAGTGTTGTTTAGTAGTGGGAGAGCTGGCACTTTTGATATTGAACTAATTGTTCAGGTTCAACTATATCCATGGATGCTAGGATCATAAATCACCAACACAAGTAGCATTTGTTTTTAGCAAAATTTGTTTATAAAATTTAATGGCTAAAATTTGTAAATTACGGACATCAAATCTTGTACATGGGTTTGTACAAAGCCAATCATGTTTGTACAAAGAACCAATTACATTATTTAATTTTTCTGTGAATATGTCTGTGATCCGTGTGCAGATCATATGTGGGAAGATCCTTTTAAAATTCATTGGGCATTGCATAGACTCTGATAGTTTAAATGTGAAATTTGAATTATTCTACTAAAAAGTCAACAGATTATGAAAGTTGAACGTCAAATAAAGTTTTGCACTGATGTTTATATGGAGTTTCGACAATATGAGACCAGAATGTGCCTAAGGCAACTATTCTCTAGCACCCACTACCTATAATCCTGTCAATGACAACTTGAAGGTCACTGGAAAGTTGTCATTCAAAAGGGAATAGCCCTTGAATCCTGTCAAAAACATTCTGATCCACTCTGACAAATACATCAATATGACCATGAATAGGCTTACTGTTCACCATGTGCTTAGTCCTGATAAGAAATGTTGAATTAGTAGAGCGGATTAGCCGAACAATTGTGCAAATTTTGACTAAAGCATGAAACTTTCACAAGTATAAGTATATGCCCTAAGATTTATTTTAAAGATGGGAGGTAAATTTTAAAATGCCATTTTCGGCCGTTGCCATGGCAACGGATTAATTTCTCAAAAATGACATACATTCCCATGTAAATGCTAAATAAACATGATATAGATGACCAAAATGATAATTTTTAAGCTCCCAAATGAATATATATAAAATTTAGAAACATTAAAAATTAACAAGATAGTTCCAATTGGTCCGTTGCCATGGCAACGACTTGTTTTTCCCCAGAAAAATAAAAAAACTGATTAAAAAAACGTTGTAGAATAGGATTTATCTTTAATTTTCCCGAATTTTACAGTGTTGAACAATGATATTTTGGTTGCTCAATGTATAAACTACATCTCAAGCCGTTGCCATGGCAACCAAATAACATCAATTTACAAAAATTAAATGGTTAACAAGACAATGGACAGGTGGAAAATACAACTGGAAATGACTTAATCTGTATGCTTAAGTTTTGACCCCCTCATTTGAACAAAAAATACAGAAAGTGTTCTGCAGGAGTTCTTTATAAAGATAAAACATTATGTTGCCTTGGTAATGCTTGAATTAAATTTAAAAAACAAATGTTGCAAAGATCCCGTTGCCATGGCAACAGCATATTTCCCTCTAGAAAGGTAAAAATATTGATAAAAATGTAGAATACGATCATCATTCCATTTTCAATATTTTTAAGGAACTATTAAAAATATATGTTTGTGACTGCATTTATAAATATAACATCTTAAGCCATTGCCATGGCAACCAAATAACATCTAATTAAAAAAAATCAATGACAGGGATGACAGGGTTATGGATAGGTGAAAAATCCAATGAAAATAACTTTTATGCATAAGTTTTGACCTACTCAATTAATTTAGGGGAAACAGTATACAGTGAGTGTTCTTCATGAACTAATTAGAATGATAAACATTGATGTTACCTTAGTAACACTTGAATTCAACGATAAATATCAATGTTGCAAATGACCTGTTGCCATAGCAACGGCTCATTTACGCAAAAAAGTTCTAGTTTTGATTAGAAAAAGGACTTTGGACTCTGATTTTTCTTTCATTTCCCCTAATTTAATGGTAAGAATTGATATGTTTCCTGTTAACATTCAAATTATAGCTTAAGCCATTGTCATGGCAACCAAATAACATCTAATTTGAAAAAAATAACATGGTTGACATGATAATGGACAGGTGGAAAATGCAATCCATTAACTCAAGGTTTGACCCAGTCAATTAATTTTGAACAAAGATTACAGTGGTTCGCATTAGTTAATTAGAATGATAAAATTTGAGGTTGCCTTGGTAATGCTTGAATTTAATGATAAATATCACTGTTACATATAGCCCGTTGCCATGGCAATGACTCCTTTTTTCCGAATAAAGTACCAAATTTGATCGAAAAACAGTTTAGAATCTGCATTTTGTCATAAATTTCCCCTAATTTTAGAGTGCAAAGCATTATGTTTGCTGTTGATATACAAATAACTTATGCCATTGCCATGACAACCAAATTACATCTAATTCCAGTGGCTTAATGTGGTTTATATGCAATGGTTTTAAGGGTGAAGTAGTATATTGTGACTAGTTACAAGGACAGCCAGTGGTCTGATGTGTCCAAGACCCTGAGACAGCTTCCAAAAATGGAGTTTGAAATGGCTGATGATATATAAATGGACATAGCTTATTTCATATCCGTCTGGGATATATGATTTGGTGTCTAGACCATGGTTTCAATGGTCAAGTAATACACTATGACAAGTTACACGGACAGTCAGTTGTCCAGTATATTTAAAAAATCCAAGATGGCTTTGAAAATAGAGTCTAAAATTGTTGTTGCTGCATTAAAAAAACGTAGATTGTTTAATAGCCTGGAATAAGTTTATGCCATGGTGAAATGTGTCAAACTATACATTAGGACAAGTTACAAGAACACTCAGTGGTCAAGTATGTCAAAAATCCAAGGTGGCTTCAAAAAATGGATTATAGAATAGCCCTGTTACTAAAGAATTGACATATTTCGTGTAATATCTGCCAAGGGCATATTATTTTGATATCTAAACCATGGTTTTAAAAGTCAGTAAATACATCATGACATGGAACAAGTTACAAGGACAGTGAGTAATCCAATATGTCTAAACATCTAAGATGGCTTCAAACAATCGGGGTTTAATTGGAGTCTGTTGCTTAAAAATTGACATAGTTCATTGAAAGTCAACCAAGGAAAAATGATTTTGGTGTTCAAACTTTGGTTTAAAGTTTCGAAAAATACGTTTAGACTTGTTACAATGATATCCAGTTGTCCAAATTGCCTAAAAATCCAAGAGGGTGACCAAAATGGAATCTAAAATGACTTCTATCACTCAAAAATTATCAGAGTTCATACAACCTGTGAGAAACATCTTTGGTGTCTACACTGTGGTATGAAGGGTCCACTATTACATTAGGACAAGTAACAAGGATGGTTAATTTTCAATTTTGTCCAAAATCCAAGGTAGATTCTCACAAGTGGATATCATATCCACTTCAACGTAACAGTCGTCATTTTTTAACCCATTCATTGATGCCATCTTGGATTTTCAGGCAAAATGGACATCTATACATCATTGTAACCAGTCCCAACGTATCATTTGATCCTTGAAATTCTAATGTAGACACCAAAATAACATCCCCAGGAGTATTTTTTGATGTACTATGTCCACTTTTAAGTAACATTAAAACCCCCATTTTTCAAACAATCTTTGAATTTTTGGACACAATATTGACACCTGACTGTCCATTCAACTTGACACAATGTACAGTATTAGTTGACCCCTGAAACACTAGTGTAGACACCAAAATCATACCCCCAATGTGCATTATTAATGAATTATATGTCCATTTCGAAGTAACAACAGTCAATTTAGACCCCATTTTGGAGGCCATCTTGGATTTTTTTAACATACCAGTCCATTGGTTGTCCTTGTAACTTGTTCTAATGCATTAAACCATGGTTTTATGATGATGGTTTAGACATCAAAATCATATTCCCCAGACAGATATTGAACAAACTATGTCCTAATTTATTATTTCACTTTTGAAACTATGGTTTAGACACCAAAATCATATCTCACAGGTAAATATAAAAGGAGTTATTCCACTTTTAAGTATCAGCAGCCATTTTAGAATAGTTTTTGGAAGCCATATTGGATTTTCGAATACACCCGACTGTCATTGTAACTTGTACTAATATTGTTAGACTCTTGAAACCAATGATTTACTCTTGAAACCAATGATTTAGACACCAAAATATTATCCTCCAGGCCAATATGAAATGAGCTATGTCCGCTTTAGGTATAAGCAACCATTTTAGATTAAATTTTTTGAAGCCATCTTGGATTTTTGGACATTCCAGACCACTGGCTTTCCCTGTAACTTGGTCCAATGTACTACTTGATCCTTAAAACCAATGAATAGAAACCAAATTAAAGCCATTTTATCAAGTAATGGATGAATTGTGGATTTTTAGCCTATGGCACCCACTGAGGGCACCATCTTGGAATACCCTTGCTTAAATTATTTTTAACCTTTCAACCAGTAAAGGTATTTTTTTTTTTATTTGACGAGTCTACTTTTCATGTAAAATAACCAGTGAATAGATTACACTTGGCGTTGAATAGATTCATATGTTACTTTAAAAATTATCACAGTATTACAAAATTTTCTTCTTCAAAATCAGCAGTGCAATTTTGAGGGGGCCAGATATGACATATCAAGCAAAATTTACTTTAAAATGTTCTCACCGAGCCAGCGACAGAGCAAAAATTTCCAAATTTTTCCTTTTTGGTATATTATTCGTAAAATAATCATATTTTATCCATCTCTCTTTCACTTTCTCTGTATTCTTTCTTGATAATGATTTTTTTTCTTTTTTGTGAGGGGGGGGGGGGGACGGGTTGCAAATTCCCGGGAATTTTCTTGATGGAAACTTTCCATGGGAATAAACGTGACTTTTGTGGGAATTTTTTTTTAATTTTCGGCAATTTTCATGAATTTTTAAAGAAATTATGGGAATTTTCACAAAGTAACGATTTTCTGACATTTGTAT
The DNA here is from genome assembly GCF_037042905.1 of Lytechinus pictus. Lineage (NCBI taxonomy): Eukaryota > Metazoa > Echinodermata > Echinoidea > Temnopleuroida > Toxopneustidae > Lytechinus > Lytechinus pictus. The sequence goes on along the minus strand of NC_087246.1, from coordinate 63,837,912 downwards.
GCAGGAATTAAAAGGTGTATCCTGGCAGATGATGCCCAATAGTGCTTTGCTATCATATTTCAAGCCAAGTATGCTAAAACAGTCGAACAAGGAAGGATTTCATGATTTCATGATCTCCATGTAAAAGTTGATTTACTGTATTTACCTTGATTAGGATATCAAGACCATGTCTACTCCTCAAATAGACTTAAGATTTTGATTCATCAACCCCTATAATCCCCTTAGATATTGATATGATGAACAGCTTTAAAACACAAATCACCCCAAAACGCTCTCTTCAAAATGGCCGCCTGCGAATACTTTGAACGTAATTGTCCAGCATCAAAATTAGAGTTTCGGGAATTTATTTGAGCCCAAAAAAGTCTGATGTGATTTTTGTAGGTCTTATTTCGATGCCATGTATAATGAAATAAGATGGTGCTTATCATGTAGCATATTTATGTTCAGCAACCTCCTATAAGGGAAAAGGAAATAAATAAACATATTTTTATCAAAATTTGTACTTTTCTGGAGCCATTTGTAACATTGATATTCATCATTATGTTCAAGTATTACCAAAACAAAAGTAATTTTTGTCATCCTAATGAAATCATGCATAACACTTAATGTAACTTTTGTTCAAAATTAAAAGAGTAGGTCAAACCTTACGCATATTCAGTTAATTTTATTGTATTTTCCTTCGGTCCATTATCTTGTCAGCTATGTTTTTTTTGTAAATGAAATGTTATGTTATTGCCATTTCAACGCCTTAAAATGTTATTTATACATTTAACAACAAACATGTACGTGTATGTTTGACACCCTAACCTTACTGGAAATGAATGAAAAATAAGATTCTACTAGGTATTTTTTTAATCAAATATGGTATTTTCTGGGGGAAAAACGATCCGTTACACATTTGCAAAAAAATGATATTAAATTCAACCATTACCAAGGCAGCATCAGTTTTTATCATGCTATTGTACTCATGCAGAACACTTACTGTAATTTTTGTTCAAAACTTAAAGGAGAATGAAACCTTTGGAACAAGATAGCTAGTGTGAAAACAGAAAAATCTAAGAAACAGATCAATGAAAGTTTGAGAAAAATCGGACAAATAATGAGAAAGTTATGAGCTTTTGAATATTGCGATCACTAATGCTATGGAGATCCTCACATTGGCAATGCGACAAAGATGTGTGATGTCACTCTTGAACAACTCTCCCCATTACTTTAGTATATATTTCTCTTAAATTGCCTCTTTTATTACATCTATCAGTAGAACATGTATTCTTTCTATAGGAGGGCATGTAATACAGATTTTTAAAGAATACATCATGGATAAAGACTTTGTATCACCATACGAAAAAGCAAAAAGACACATTTTCAGGGTCCATCAAAGGGAAAGTTGTTCATGTGTGACATCACACATCCTTGTAGCGTTGCCAACGGGAGGATCTCCATAGCATTAGAGATTGCAATATTCAAATGCTCATAACTTTCTTATTATTTGTCTGATTTTTCTCAAACTTTCTTTGTTCTTATTCTTTGATTTTTCTGTTTCGACACAAGCCTTCTTGTTCCAAAGGTTTCATTCCCCTTTAATGACTGGTCAAACATTATGGAGCTTTTAAAAGTAAACCTTTATTTTACATCCCACCTGACCATTATCATTTCAACAGTAATTTTTTTTTGTATTTATAAATTATCTTGATTGATTGGTTGCCAAGGCAATGGCTGAAGATGTTATCTACATATTAACCGCAAACATATATTTTCTAACACCCTTAACTTAAGGGAAATGAAAGAAAAATCAGATTTTATCATGTTTTTATTTATCAAAGCTGCTGATACTTTTCTGGGGGAAATGAGCTGTTGCCATGGCAACAGAACATTTGAATTATTAATATTTATCATTTAATTCAAGAATTACCAAGGCAACATCAATTCATTATTCTAATGAACTCATGCAGAATACTTAGTGAATTTTTTGTTTAAAATTAAATGACTAGCCAAACCTTTCGCATATTGATTTATATTTGTATTTTCCACCTGTCCATGATCTTGTCATCCAAATTATTATTTTTTTGTGAATTAGATATTATTTGGTTGCCATGGCAATAGCATTAGATTTTTTTAAAACAATTTGCATCAAACATATCTATGTTTAACACACTAAGATTGGGGGAAATGCAAGAAAAACCAGATTCTATAGTCCTTTTTTAATAAAAACTGGTACTAAATGATCCGTTGCTATGGCAACAGGCAATTTGCAACATTGATATTTATCGTTGAATTCAAGTATTACCAAGGCAACATCAATCTGTATCATTCCAATTAGTTCATGCAGAACACTCACTGTATTATTTCCCCTAAATTAATTGAGTAGGTCAAACCTTATGCATATACATAAGTTAATTTTCATTGTACTTTTCACCTATCCATAACCTTGTCATCCCTGCTGTTGTTTTTTAAATTAGATGTTATCTGGTTGCCATGGCAATGGCTTAAGATGTTATATTTATAAATGTAGTCACAATCATATTTTGATTAGTTCCTTAAAAATATTGAAAATGGAATGATGATCATACATGTATTCTATATTTTTATCAATATTTTTACCTTTCTAGAGGGAAATAAACTGTTGCCATGGCAACGGGATCTTTGCAACATTCGTTTTTTTTTATTTAATTCAAGCATTACCAAGGCAACATAATGTTTTATCTTTATAAAGAACTCCTGCAGAACACATTCTGTATTTTTTGTTCAAATGAGGGGGTCAAAACTTAAGCATACATATTAAGTCATTTCCAGTTGTATTTTCCACCTGTCCATTGTCTAGTTTACCATGTTATTTTTGTAAATTAGATGTTATTTGGTTGCCATGGCAATGGCTTGAGATGTAGTTTATACATTGAGCAACCAAAATATCGTTGTTTTACACTGTAAAATTAGGGGAAATTAAAGATAAATCCTATTGTACAACGTTTTTTTAATCAGTTTTTTTATTTTTCTGGGGAAAAAACAAGCCGTTGCCATGGCAACGGACCAATTGGAACTATCTTGTTAATTTTGAATGTTTCTAAATTTTATATATAATCAATTGGGAACTTGAAAATTATCATTTTGGTCATCTATGTCATGTTTATTTACCATTTACATGGGAATGTATGTCATTTTTGAGAAATTAATCCGTTGCCATGGCAACGGCCGAAAATGGCATTTTGAAATTTACCTCCCACCTTTAAAATAAATCTTACGGCATATACTAATACTTGTGAAAGTTTCATGCTTTAGTCAAAATTTGCACAATTGTTGTGATTTTTGGAGCTAATCCGCTCTACTAAATGGAGAAATGAAATTGGATAAAATTAAGAGATAAGGAAAAAGATGAATGGTAGTAAGAAGTATCTTTCAGGAGATGAGAAGTGATGACTTGGAGCAGAAGAGTAGACGAGTCAAGTCTTGGGAGCAATGAGTAGATGACCAGAGGAGAGAAGAAGCGACGCTCATGTGATGATCATCACACCTACTCTCATCTATCACTTCCCCACCTTTCAATTTTCATCTCTATCACTCCTCCATCCAACGGACCTCTTCAGGACTAATCACAAGGTGAACCGTAAGCCTCTTCTATGATATTCATAAAGACTTGTTAGTACAACAAGTTCATGATCAGTTAATCAAATTGAATGATGTCAAGTAGTTTTATACTGTTATTGCAAATGTGTTATTATAACAATATTATATACAATAGGACCCCTGTAATGTCATGCACACCATCAAAATATCATCACATTATTATGAAGTAGCAAAAGAAATGTCCGATATGAGCAGAGGTTGGGCAAAGATGTGTCAATCTTTTGGTAAGAATTTTTTGAGATAATGGATTGGTTTTCGATGTGGCCACTTCTGTTGTGGAGCGATGTACTGCTTGGGCGCATCGTATTCAAACACAGGCTCTCTCATACCTGCATATATCAAGAAGAGTAACAAAATATTAAAATAAAAATATTGATATAATATCATAGAGCTACAAAGATCCAGCCTTTTTATACTCTCTTCTTCCTTTTTTTCCCTTATTTTTTCTTTCTCCCTTTTCACAATAAATTAAGATGCAGCATTGAATATTTAATGCATTACATCAGTTGTCAATCCATTTTTAATTATTTCATTGAGGAAAAAACTTAAATAAACAAAAATTTCATGTGATAAAATATAAAAGTGGGGATATGACATCAATAGCTTGCTAATTGAATATTCATGAAGACATTCATAGAACTGTTTCACCAAATAATGCAGTTTTTTAAAATGTCATAAGGTTGTTATTCCTTGGCCGATTTGATCAAATTTTCAGTGTTTTATTTGTTTTATTTTTTTTCTTTATATGTAAAAGTCATTATTTTCAGCCTCAAGTATCCCTTTAAGAAATAAGACTTTGACTTACGAAGGGTTTGGTGAAAGGTTTGTTGAACTGACTGATCCCATCGACTCTGGAAGAACCCTAATCCAGCAGGTGTGATCACGTCTTGGTGTTTTACGTAAAAATCCAAGGTCTTGAATGTCCTGCCAGATAAACTATGGCTATCAAAGATGAAAACAGAGAATGAAATAAACAAGATTTATTTTATTTAATGATACAGTTCAGTTCCGGTTTAGACTTTGTAATAAACTGTTTAAAAGTGATTGAGAAGAAAGTTGTTAAATGCACCTAAGAATGGAGTTTTGTTTGAAGTAGAACTTCATTGATTTTACATAGTCACCTACATGTAATATCCATTATTGCTAAAGTATGTTTAGATAAAACAAGATAGCTGAAAATCAAAGATTGAAAATATGAAAAATAATTATAAGTGTTGCTTAATGGATCAGGAACCAGGCCAGATTTGATGAGTTGAGGTGGTGCTTCTAAGACTTCTGGTTTGTATCTCCTTTGATTCATTTCCAAAAATTTGAAATGAAGTGACCTTTGGCCAAAATCTTACCATGGCATCTGTTGTTGTTCCTCATCAAATGATATCCTTGATTGTTGTTTGAATAAGATGAAGATAAGACGATGATATCCTGTACCTCTAACAGGGAAGGGGGTTAGATAGTCAACTAATGTTTCCCCTTCACCTATCCTATTTCCAGGAATGTTACCTCTGTTAAAATCAAATCAAATCAAATCAGATCAACATATTGTCTTGTTTAAATCAATATGGCAGGGTAGGGGGCTATTCTACTGTTTCTCCTTGCTTTATTATTTCATCAGGAATGGTCCCTGCGATAAACATGAAAATAATTTTTAAAATATAAAATCAAATTACTGGTATACACTAGCTTTGATCTTCCACAAGTCCAATATTCGCTCCAATTGGAGCAATCTTTTTGGACCAGATTATTCAAAACATGTATATATATAATATACCTCTCCTAAGTTGTATTTTTCCTAGATCGAACAGGTTTCTGTGGTCCCCAAGATTTGACTTGGTAAAAATTAACTGAGTTGAATTTAAATAAATTTGTTGTTTGAAACCTAACATTGATTGCAAATCATCAACTTCTCGGCTTCCCTCAAATCTTTGAAATCATCTTGTTTCCAATTACTTAAAACATAAATGTATATGCTGGCTCAAAGTCTTTTTAGGAATAAATACTGAATAATTTAGTCAAACATACACTGAACAAGACAAACAACTTATTTCTACAAAAATATATTTCATGCAACTTCTAGTATTTTACTCCATATTAAAGAAAGCAAGATATGAACTGGATCAGATTTTAAGTGTAGCTGATGGAAGTCAAAATGAATCAGTATTCAATAAAGCATCTAAGAAAGGGTCACCAGATGTGCACCAACTTATGAACAGTCTTATGAACACTGGTGTAGTGTACAGATGGGGACTTGGGGGGGGGGGGGGGCATGGCTCCCAAAATTTCTACCACCAAGCAAAAAATGGATGAAATATATTATCCTCTGAATATGATGCCAAACTCTATCACAAAATATCACTAAATATTTGTATTAAAACAGCAACAATTTTTGTTCACTCAAAGCTTTTAGAAATTTTGCCCCATATGCCATGTCTGGCTCCCTCAATATCTGTGGCTCATTACACTACTGCTTATGAAACACCACCCTGGCCAGGCATATTTAAAACAATCATACATAATGACTACTTACATTAGCCAATGCACATATTCAGCATTATTGTCTTGTAGATGTCCATCTGAAATTACGTGAAAATAGAAAAAATTAGGCTTTTCACAAAGTCAAAACTGTCATTTTCACTGGATTCCTGCTTCTAAAGAGCCCTTTTCCCCCATTAAAATCAATGGGGATGCAGGCAGTACAGCAATTTGATCAAGCTTTTGATATTTACTTTTCCACAGTTTTAATCTGTTATCCTGCAGGGCTACCAATCAATTCAATGAATTAATTTTAATCTCAACGAAACTATGAAATCCTGTTTAATTAGGAAAAGCACAAATGTTCATAAAAGACACCTTGTCGATTTAGATCCAAGTATTACTGAAATTGCATCTATTCTGTTGACAATTATTTATATTAAAAAATGTCCATCCTCTATAAGTCTTAGAGAAGTGATCAACTTTGTTTTTTAATATATAATAATATAGGGTATTTGTATTGCACTCATATCCACCTTGTTAGGTGCTCAAGGCGCTCCTATATTACCCGGCCCAAACATACAGATCAGTGTGTGTCGTGCTTTGCTTTTGCAAGGAAAATATGCGTTAAATTTTATATCAGATAAGTACTGAAGGGAAAGGTCACTGATGAGAAGTTTGTTTTAATAAAAAATGAAAAATTTGAGAAAAATATTGGATGAAGATCTGTTCAATAATAACAAGAGTTGGTTTTTTTTATTTGATTTTGTGACATCATCCATAATTGTGAAACAAATTTTTACAAATTACACTTTCTAAAAAATTGAAAGTGATTTTATTTGTGCAGGGAATATATCATCAGATAAGTCATTTCATAACCCATACTGTAATTTTTTTTTCTCAATATATTTGATAAAAAAGAAGAAATTTATGGAATTTATATTAGATTGATAATATGTGAGAGCTGCTTGTATACTCTCCTATTCTTAAGCAATATATTTCTTTTATGTGTTTCTGCATTTACTAAAATAAACTTATCACCATGGTGAACTTCCCCTCTAAGTAGGTTGCCTAATCCAGTGATTAACAAGATTGGATTAACTTACCAGGATTAGTCAAAAGTAGTGTCCATAAACTATCATCAGAAGCGGAATAATTAACATCAGGTGCTCGAGCAGACTGTAATTGTGAAAAATAATGAATTTGTGTTTCAAGTCTAATTCAAATTTTTGCTGCATGTTCAATTGATAATGAGTCCTAAAATAAGAATACAATAAGTTTGTTTGCCGTAACAGAGGGGGAAAAATAGGTTGGTCAGTTGTTTTTTGGTTTTGGTTTTTGCCTGATCAAGCTGGACGACGTGGCATCACCATACAGTCAAGATTGTGTGCAGGCTTCCCATTACTGCTTCCCACATTCTGTGTTTGAGGTAGTGTATACAGGAGGGATTCCTCAAAATAAATGCAGCCATAGAAACATATGCATTTGAAAAATACACATCAAATGGAAATCAAAGATTTTGGCGCGACACTCGGGACATCTGAATACGATATCTTCAATAATATTGTAAATGTTGTATGTGCCATTGGCCAGTAAAAAAATGAGATGAGATAGCCATTACTTATTACTTTTTCTTGTATCATTTCATATCAATAATATCAACATTAATCTTTCATTGATTATGTTATAAGTCTGCTACTACTTTGAACTTAACAGAAATTTTTTAAAGAACCTACCTCTGATGGGGTGACAATGTTCCCCCTGAAAACCGGTACATGTTCCCCAGACGTTTGACTGTACGATATCGAGAGGGGTACGTAGGGCACAAAGCTGGCTCCATCAAATAAATCTTTGAAGATACCATAATGACTGGCTACATCTCGTATGTGATATGGTCCGCTAGTTTCTTCCCAGACTTCTTTGACTTGATCAAGAGGAATCTTCACTGCATTCATTAGAAATCAATCAATTACAACACAGTAATTAAAAGATAACAGAAGCCTGTCATTAGCTGCATGTTCTAAAGACTATCATCAACATCATCAACACCACTATCTTCATTAATCACAATCAAATTCACTGATTACATCGTGATCATGATTATGCAGGTTCATCATAATCATCCTCAAATCACCCTATCACTTTCATCGTGAATTTCTTATAGAATGTTACTGGTTCTTATCTCACCAACAATAGATAAGTGTTTGCTCAAGCATAGGTGAAAAATGATTTTATGCAAACAAGTGATACATGAGATTACTTACAGGTGTATTACTTTATTCTTAAAAAAACAAAAATTCAAACCATTCAAAATTGATCTAACATTTAAATAATGCTATGCTACTTGTATTGGCCTGTACCAGCCGCACTGAAATGTTGTCAGCACTGACAATGTGCTAACGGAAGCCCTGTAACAACTGGTAATGTTGTGGGGATGCCTTATGTCACAGCAATGCGTTAAATGCTTGACAATTCACAAGATGTGACTAGGCCTAATGTTAGTGCTCTGTTAGGCTAACAATGTTTCTGTGTGGCTGGCACTAGTTTCCAAGAATTCAAAGTTGAATACAAAACTATCTAATACACCTTTAAAAAAATTTAAATTAAAGGGTTTATAAAATAATAACAATGAGCAGTTTTTTAAGAGAACAGTGTCACGTAATATCACCTCAAATAGAGTCAAAGCATTTAATTGTAGAATATAACTATATTTAGCCCTCTTTTTCATTTTCACATGTGATTTGTCAACTGTAACTTGTTGAGTAATTAGTATGGTGGAAACATTTTATTTAAGAAGAGCTCATCTTCTTACGATATTTCTAGATGAAATACTGTTGTGCACATGTATATAGTATGTTTATTATTGTGTTGTTCGAATTTGAAAACGAAAATATATGAATTGATCTTCAACTTGAACTTACATGTTCTATGTCTTGCCTCAGCTTCTAACTGGGCTTGGCTTCTGCAGTCCCTGATAGCCGAGGCTCTACTCCGCCTGATAATCCTCCTCTGTCTGTGAGGTGCAGCTAATCCAATATCTACACCATGGGAAGCTGAAAACATCCACAAATTATCAACAATTATCATCATTATTTGTAACTTTGTCTAAGATTAAAAATAAACCAACATTACCAGGTACTCTTAAGATCATAGATTGTAGTCAGGATTTTTGTTTTTGGGGACATCATATCAAATGTCCCATCATGATTTGTCATAGCAGAAGAAAAGAAAAGCTTTCGTAATTTTTATCAGTGAGATACACATCAAGTTCATGATTACAAAAAGTAACTTTTCCCCCGTCTTATTTTTAAAATATTGGAAAATATTCAGCTACCTCTTCCTGCTCGCATGAATGAAATAAAAAACTGCAGTTCGCACTTTACTAAATCGCTCAGATCTACTTTTGGGCAATTTGCATTCTGTTCATGGATTAAAAAAGTGACCAAAAAGCCTGCAGTATCCCTATTAACGGCACAAACAAGTTGTTTAAAATAATGCAATTTAAATGGAAAGGAAAAACTTGAAGATTAGGAAAGGAGCAATAAAGAAGCAAAGTAAACTGAATAAACTATAAAGGGGTGGGGGAAAAACATTCACAATGCTGCTTGTGTACATGTATTTCGAGCTCGCATACGACATGTATGAAAACAAAACACATTTTTCTTCTTGCACTTAAAAAAATTAATTTGAGCTTTCTTTCATTGACATTGTCATTATTTTAATTTTCATGTACCAGTATTTTTTTTAAATTAAGACTTTTTTAGAATGGAGGGTCTAGCACACTCACACTGACTAGTGCAAGGTTAGAACTATTACTATTAGTATAATAATCTCGCACACAGAACCGCGTTTGGCAGTGGATTTCTAACTAGTGCTAGTGGGTCGCGCGTGCTGCAACGCCACTAGTACAATACACCAGTCCATGGACTGTACTTTATCAGAAGGACTTCTGGCGTCCACAACATATGACTTCTACATGTATGGCTCGATTTTTCTGTACGCGGCGTCATGTAATGAAACCTTGACTTTTTGGCATGTTTAACTTTAGATCTGTGGTCATGTTGGAGTGGCAGTGAGATAACCATGTTCATGATTTTGTTCATGAATTAAATAAGTGCTAAAAATGTTACATTTTCTCGCCCTAATCTTTAAAAATCGCGCTCTCATTATCTAGTTTACTGACAAATGTAAAAACAATGCTTCATTCAAGTTAAGTACCCGCACCATGCGGACGGTTAGTATACTAATACTAACCTAGCAATACGTCACTTGCTCACTGCAACCATCCTGCCTGTGGGGAATCTACAGGTAGGACTATGGTTAGACAGGAATAACCGTCGTTTCTGGGGATTTATTCAACAATTTCTGACATTTTACTGTAATCCCCATTTACCGACGGTAGGGTGTACGTGTGGGCTCGCATGTGTTCTCATTCCCTCCCTTTTGTCAATTCACAGTCCAAAGTTTGATGTAATTTTACACATCGAATTTACAATCTAAGGATGTATAAACAACAAACTTTTAATTATTTATATTCCAACATTTAAATACTTTAAACGATATAGATGAAAAAGGCATGAAAAATATACTTTACCGATGTTTAATTGGGTTGAACACGATAAAAATGGTCAAAATGGCAGCCAAACTATAAAATATTTACAAACGAACGTCAACAATCACGAATGTGATATCGATATTGCTTTCGATATTATACGATCTGCTCCATATGCGAACGAAACCGAAGATAAACGATACTAGTTATACTAGTACTAGTACTAGTTATAATCGCGATATATCGATTCGAGACATTAAGTTAATAACGATAATGACGTCATTCAAGATGGCAACTTGCAAGAAAAACCGTCAGGTCAGGTGAAAATGTCTTAGATGACAGATTTCTCAATCATCCAGAGGATTTTTTTCAATAACTCCGGCCCAAGGTATGCAATTACTTAAGTTATTTATATTTCCCTGATAATGGAAACCATGAAACTTTCAATTTTGCTTAAAAAACAGTTTTAAATCGCGATCTATAAACGCTAGTTCACTATACGTTGGCTGTAGGTACAAGGCCCCATCCCCTTCAGTCTATGTATGGTGAGTGGAGCCAACGTAGTTCAGCGGAACAACCAAAATACAGAGACTGAAGCTTTTGGTCTAGACTATGGTATGCCAATGCTGTACAAAGCACACACTTAAAAAATCATTAACAAAATAAAATATCACTTTTGTGACTAAAATTACTAATTTCCATACAGTTGCAATGAATTTTTCATTAGTAACTTGGGAATAATTTTTGTATTCACCAGAGCGCTCAAAAACTTGAATTTTGGGCATATTTTTGTGTACGCCCTCTATTGGTGGAAAGTAATTAATATGGCAAGAAAATTTTCAATTTTTGAATTTAATCTCTATTTTTAATTAAGAAAAAATAATTTAAAGAATCAAATTTACATAAGAGTTAAGACTAAGTCTAAGTCTAAGAGCCAAGTTATGTAATATGTGATGCCTGTATTGGAAACTGACAGAGTAAGAAAATCAAGCATTTGTCCACTCACACTAATACGAGGTCACTCACACGTATTGCGAGGTTAGTATTAGTATACTATTACTAACCTCGCACCACGAACCGCGTTTGGCAATGGATTTCTAACTAGTGGGCCGCGCGTGCTGGGATCTCACTTCTTGGGTCCACAACACACGACTTCTATGCCTATGGGTATGGCTATGGCTACCTCGAGCGAAGTTCGTGCAGGCTCCACTCCACTTCACTACCGCTACACTACGCTCCACCTACCCGAACTTCGAGACCATGAACTCGATCGGATATTCCGAGTGACAAAAGGTGGGATTTTATGGGGAGAAAATACAAAATTCATGCAACATCACGATCTTTAAAAACAAGTACAACTAATATTCTTACTTTACACAAAGTTTCACTTCTTTTCCATGCTTCTATCAGTGTCAAAATTGATGATTTAGAGCCAACATGAAGTTCCTCACACGTATAAATATTAATGCGCTGCAGACTTCAAAACATCGCATGCGGGAGGTACCGGGTCTGGTCTGAGCTCGGACCCTCGCGCGCATGCGATGTTCTGAAATCGGCAGCGAATTATTACGTGTGAGGAACTTCACGTTGGCTCTAAATCATCAATTTTGACACTGATAGAAGCATGGAAAAGAAGTGAAACTTTGTGTAAAGTAAGAATATTAGTTGTAACTTGTACTTGTTTTTAATTAAAGATCGTGATGTTGCATGAATTTTGTATTTTCTCCCTATAAAATCCCACCTTTTGTCACTCGGAATATCCGATCGAGTTCATGGTCTCGAAGTTCGGGTAGGTGGAGCGTAGTGTAGCGGTAGTGAAGTGGAGTGGAGCCTGCACGAACTTCGCTCGAGGTAGGCTAAACTTAGACCAAAAGCTTCGGTCTCTGTTATGTTGGTTGTTCAGCTGAACTCCGTTGGCTTCACTCACCAAATACAGAGACCGAAGTTCTAGCGCGATCTGTACAGGGGACTCAATGGCCATATGTTTATGTACTTAAGATCGGATAAAACGGGGAAGTAAATTTGCGCGACAGCCGAGGTAAGTCACTGTTTTTGTTCCTTTTAACTTGATTTTTCTCAGTTTTTGGGCAATTAATGCCAAGAGGGAATATTAATTTGCATTTTGGTCGCGTTAATTTTCAAAATTTTTATTCATTAAAGACAAAAATTGAAGAGCCCCGACGGGGGGATTTCGCATTGCAAGTCCCCTAATGGTGGCTGCACGCTAGCGAGCCGTCTGTGTACGAGGAGAATTAAAAAAAAAAAAGGTTAAAAAACTCCTCGAAACAGACGGCTGCCAGCTGTCTAGGCTAAACTATGGCTTGATTTTTCTGTGCGCGACGGCATGTAATGAACCCTTGGGTGATACGAGGTGGCATTTGTCCCATAGGCATAGAAAAGGAGAAAATAAGCCAAAATCGCCACCCTTATTTTGCCACACATGGAGATGTAACTGAGAACAAGGTACCTTGACCTTGTTTGTTCATTGAACGAGTGCAATAAGTGTGAGTTGGACGGTACTGCATTGCCGACCGCATGATCCGCTCTCGGCCGCCGCGTCTGGCGAAAGGGCACTGCAGCTGCCGTTGCGTGATGCCTGATGAAACTGGAAAAAAAAAGAGCAAAATATAAGTGCTCATTCACACATTTCCACCTACCATTTTGTGAAAGGAAGTTGTGTGATGTTACGACCGTTCTGACAGAAATCAAACCTCTATTCAAATACGCAGTCCTCTGCATGCATGAAACAAAACAAGCCATTTTCGTGGCGATAGTTTTTCAAAATTATGACAATCATGCAAGCATGCAATGGTGTCTGTCATGGGGGAAATTTTTTTGAAAATGTCAGCACATATACACGCAGCAAGCAAAATTGCTGCAGGAGTGTGTTTCCATTAATGCCTCCCTCCCAGTGGTGTAGCTAGGATTTTTTTCCTGGGGGGGGGGGGGGGCACTGGAGGGTCCTTGTTTTTTCAGGGGGGCACCATTTTTTCCGGTGTGTGTGTGTATGTGTCACAAGGGCGGATCCGACTTTCGCCAATAGGAGACGGGGCCCGAAATTATCTTCACCTATATTTTCCCCGATCAGTCACTTATCAGTTTTATTCTTATAAAACAACATAAACATGAAATAATCTCATAAGCCTTATAAAAAGTGCGAGTGCGAAGCGCGAGCGATTTTTTTTTCACTCTCATGTATTTTGTCCTGAAAATTTAATATTCTGGGCAATGTTATGTGTGATCCTGAACAAGATTCGTATGTAACTAGATGGTTACTGCGAACGCCAAACGTGAGCAGAATTTTTTATTAACTGTTCTAGCATTATCGAAAAGGGACCTGTTAAGGAAGACGGTATATATTTCAATAATGCGAGCGCGAAGCGCGAGCAATTTTTTTTGACATTCCGACCTAAAAAAAATGTTAATTCTAAGCACTTTTTGTATTAATAAATGGGATAGGTATGTAACTAAACAATTGATGCGAGCGCGAAGCGCGAGAGGAAGAAAATTGAGATTTTAGACCTAAAAGCGGGACACTCTATTCATATTTTGTAAATCATAAATAGGATATAGTTAATTGGGTATCATTAATAATGCGATCGTGAAGCGTGAGCAGACAACTATTGATATTTTGAAGTGAAACTGGATAATTTATCGCGCATGTTTTAGATTTAGACCTAGAATCTGGGCATTCTGAATACATTTGTTTAATGGAACATGTAATGGAATACACGTAGCCGGGACACGTAGACAATATGAACTTGGCAAATCAAACAATGTGACCACGCAGCGTGAGCTTAAAATGCTGATATGTAGACCATAAAACGGACATTTTACAGAGCACTTAAATTTGTAAATGAAAAAAAATAATGAAAGCTCGATGTCCGAGCTAAAATATGTTTTGTATATTGACTTCAAAACTTGCTCCATATCACTTATCAGCCTATTGTGCAAGATATGAATCTCATCGAACAGGCAATTCTGGCGCGAAGCGCAAGCAAAAATTTTATATAGTAACAGCATGAAGGATTTGTTTTTTTTTGCAAGTCTTGCCCTCACATTATTTCATTCACTCGTCTTTATCCTCTTATTTTCCTCTTCTTTTTTTTAATTCTGTCTTTCTTCTTCTTTTCCTTTTTTCTTTTCTTCTTTCTCCCTTTTTTTTTGCCCTGCCATTTTTTTTCAGGGGGGGGGGGCACGTGCCCCCCAGCCCCCCCCCCCCCGTAGCTACGTCACTGCTCCCTCCTACCTGATCCTGAAACATGCATATATATTTTCTTGAATTTACTTTTTAGAAGCACTTTTAATTCATGAAGTATGATTTCATTTGCTAAATAAAAATGTCACTGATTCTGAGCGACAATGTAATTTGCAAGCAATTAATATAAGATGGTATTTCAGGCCCATTTTTAATTTCCTGGAATATCTTTCAGTTTTTCAGTTTCAGTTTTTATTTGGTCTCATTTCCAACAAAAAATATAATTCATACATTTATCAATAAATTAACAATTAAAGTAAAGCAACGGCATGCAAAATACAATTACACTTATAAATCATAATTTTGGTTAGTACTAATTTCTTGATTACTCAATTCAGTAATCTATACAAAAATCATAATTTTCAGAAATTTTGCAGACAGATTTGTTTGTTTGGAGTCCACATCTCATGTAAGAGTCGATTGTTCTATACCGAGTACGATAATACACCCGTAAAAAAGGTTAGCCATTAATTAAACGCATCAGTGATTTTCACGATGAACTTAGATAATGCAATCAATCATAAAAGAGTAAGATGATTGCTAAGCATTGTTTTTTTTTTTATTCAACTTCATAACTTCAAATGTTATGTTGCCATTATAAAGAAGAACAATCACTCTTTTACATAATGAGATATTTGTCTATTACTTTGTGAAAACCAGAATATTATTCTGGCTATTTACAGACCTTCATCAACGACTTATTGTTGGCTTTAGGGTGGAAGGTAACATATATATTGGCTTGATGAAAAAAACAAATGTAAGCATGGATATGATAGTATCTCACTGTGCAAATAATAAAGGGTTGGAGTGCAAGTTGATGCATGTAGCCGAAAGTTTTAAACACTTTTTGCAATCATGAATGCGATAAGTATGCCACTAAAGGAATAGACCAACCTAAGAGGGTTTTTTTAAGAACTATCTGTACAAATTAATAAACAGGATGCGTATCTCAATACATAAAATTTGTGAATGCGAAGCGCCAGCCATTTTTATTTATATTCAGGACTGTAAACGGGACATTTAAAACACCTTCTGTAATAATGAATATATAGTGCATGTAAAATAAAGTAATGAATATGCAGAGAGCGAACTGAATTGCTTTTTTCTATATTGACTTAAAACGAGATATTTTAAGCTCCATGAAATCCTTTTGAATAGGATAATTAAACGGACAATCGAAGAGCACTAGTGGAATTTTACAAGTATTTTCATAAAGGGGACTGAGAGGTTTGCTATTTGCTAATTCACTTTTCTTCTATCTTTATTGTTCTTTCTCTTCTACTTGTTATCATTTTCCCCTTTGCACCTTGTTCTTCTCTTTCTCTTCTCTCTCCCCCGTTCCTTCTTTGTTTTGCGCCAATAAAGTAGTATTGCAGCCGCTCCAGCCCTCGGATCCACCTATATCGTCCCGTATCAATTCCTGATCTTTTTATTTGACACAATTAAGAGGAGGCAAGAGCTTTTAGGCTCCTAGATTCAAAATTTTATGGGGGTAAAATAACAACTGTCCCTGACTTTTCCTTAAAAACTCCCCCTCGCTTTTGTTTCTCTTTCTCTCTCTTTTTTCCATCCCTTCATTTATTTACCCTCTCACTCTCTATTCTGTTGCATCTCTTTCTTTCTTTTCCCATTTCATTTTCTTTCTCATTCGTCTGCCCGTTCTTTTTCTCTCCCTTTTCCCTTCCATTTATTTCTCCTATCCCTTTATCCCTTTTACTTATATTTATCTCTCTCTTCCTTTCCTTTTCTTCTCCCCCCTCTGCCTTACCCCTCTCTCTATCTCTCTCCCTCTCTCTCTCACCCCTTTCTCTCATGCAACATGACGCGGGAAACAGACACAAATTCTGACGTATGCATGGTATCAAGACTTTTATATTTTTCGTTTTAACACTGATATTCTCAGATAATTCTTGTTATTGATAAAATTGATAATATAAATTTTCTATGTACAAAATGATTTTTAGTAATGCTAACATTATTTTATAGTCTTAGAATCGTTTGTTTCTTGTTGAATTAGAAAAGTAGTCATATTTTACTGGTTAGATCAGTCTCTCTTCTTCTTTCTTATTTTTTACTGGCAGTGGAAGGCATATTGGATAAAAACTGCCATATGACTGAAACTCCCGGTGCGATATTTTTAGGCAAGCATAACAATTAACTTTTATAAAAACAAACATAAGAGATAAATGGCAAAATTTACATTGACATATAATATATACAGGGAAAATAACTTGAATACATTTATAATTTTTTTAACCCAATGCAATGATAGAAAATTGATCAGAAATAGTAAACACGCGAGAACCGTTCGCTGCCTATATAGCGATTGATGAAAATTACATTACATACACCAATTATCGACAGCAATATTTGTTTAAACAACAATACTGGTTTTAAACATACTTGCGTCTTAATAATCAGTATTTACAATGTACAATTTCTAATTAGGGTATATACCCATTTTGTCTAATATCCACTTGATCTAACACCACTTCAATCGTTTATGAACCGAATTTCGTTAGACAAGGTGTACAATGATAAGTAGTCGAAGTAGAAATTCGACCATCGGTGCATTAGACTGAATGACAATTAATCTAAGTGTAGTGTGTCGTATAGGCCAAATGGGTTAGTCTATATGCTATCAGACTATCTGGGAAGAGAAC
This sequence comes from Lytechinus pictus, assembly GCF_037042905.1. NCBI lineage: Eukaryota > Metazoa > Echinodermata > Echinoidea > Temnopleuroida > Toxopneustidae > Lytechinus > Lytechinus pictus. The sequence continues at coordinate 63,820,349 of NC_087246.1, read as the reverse complement.
CAGCTGCTCGTAGACCAAGTGAAAATAAACCGATCTTATATATCACATCATCGAACATAAAGGCAAATATCCTTGTTCATTCTCAAAAGCTTCGCATCAAAATGACACAATCCGTACTTTTATACGGAATAAGGTTGTCGAGAGAACAATAAAACAAACGAAAATATCTTACTGACAGCTAGATGAGAAAAAAAGTAAACAGATCATAAGTAAAAAAATAAATGACTTCATGCTTTTCTTTTGTGCCATTGACTTATGATAAAGGTTCCGAAATCTAAAGGAATTCAGTATTTCGCATTGTGACCATTGATCTATCTAATTCTCACTGTCAGCCTTTACATAGTCTAAAATGCTTTAACAGAATTGATACAACAATTTTTTTTCTGATTCTTTAAGTTTACCAATTTGTGTTTAGTTTTTTTTTTTGGAAACGTTATCCAGATGAATTACTGAAAAGCGTCTTTATAAGAATTGTTGATTGATATGATTGCTGAACATTCAAACAATCGCAATGCAGACATCACACTCTTCGATCAAAATAATGATAAAATCCTAAAATAAAGTCGGAAAGCACAAGTTGGTTTGATTGTAAATTTTACCATTCTCTTCGTAATAATGATGCTTGTTTCTATCGGAATAATTTTGTAGTTTACATTTTAAATGGCTGAGTAAAAGTTTAAACAAACATAATTTAGTAAAAGAAAGGGATCATATATGTTTATTGGGTGAAATATCATGTAAAAATCTTCTTTCATGAGTACATTTTCACACAATATTAGATTATAAGGCGTCATTTTACATAACAAACACTGAAGAATGTCCCTTTTACTAGTGTTATTGGATACATTCTTACACTATCCTTCGAATCGTCTAGTGATTGCATGAAGCCATGTCACGACTTTATAACAAACATTCCAAGTTAGCCCATCGTCTTAAGATAATACAGAAATCAATAACCAAAAATTTCCAAATGATAAGTTTTCTAGCGATCATTAACAAAAATAGAGGAGTATTTCATCTAGTGAATATCAGTTATGTTGATATATTTTGGTATGAGTTTCAAGGATCATCTTCACGTGTTTTTTTAGTACTCTCACTTGCCATATACAGTCCCATTAACATAATTTATGACACAAAAAGTTTTTATTGATTTAAAGGTACATGATTTAAGATAGTTGGTAGCCGGGGTAGGTAGTGTCCATTTCTCTTTTTATACAACAATTGTGGCCACATTTGAATGATTCAGATTAAAAGGCCACATTAACATAAAAGTTCATTTACCAAACATCAACCGTGCCGATTTATGGTATTGCTGGTTTAATGGTTAAAATGGTGTTATATCCAGACAATCATGATTCCACAACTATGGCTTGTTCATCTTCCTCCTGACTGACATCTTCCTCAGGAGCCACAAACCTAGAGGGGGCTACTTCAAAGAGCAACTGAAAGAACATTGTAAGGTATTCTGGAATAAAGAGTGAAAATAAGAAAGGAAGTTGTGTGAATAATGTAGGTAGTGATAGATATATTAAAGTAATATCAAGATCATTTTATCAAAATGTATTAAACTTATGACATGAAACTTCCACGTGGATAAACTAATATTTGCAATATTTGCTACAAATTCAGCTTCGACTTCAAAGAAATCAAATCGACTAAGAGGTTCATCATATTGCCTCAGCTTGAATCCTCGCCTTATTCGAAGTGAGCTTTGGCATATAGACAACTGTAACAATGGTACGTAACAGTACATGCATGTGCCCCCTTTCCCACAAAGGAAATCTGCACCCCTCCCTATAGTCTCTCCCACACTCTCACTCTCCATTCTCTCTTCTCCTAACACAGCAGACTCAACTTCAACTTACTCATGCAGCCTAATTCCTTCTTGTAGTAAACGAACGGGAGATATAGGATGAGACCAGACAGAATGAAGAGGAATGCATACAGATATTGGAGAGCAGGTTCATCAATGATAGGTGCTATCACAAGATATACTGCCGCTATCAATACAATGATAGGTAATACAATCGGAACCTGTCATTAAAAAGAAAGAAAAATATTAATACATCCTTGTTCATATAGGCCTAGTTTTCAGTTTTCTGTCTTAATTTGTGTAACATAACATATTGAAGGACGAAAAGAGCAACATGATGGAGAGTCACATGGATTCAGCATTATTCAATATAACATCTCTGATTACACTTTATTTTGATGATTATCAATTCAAACAGTAATGCCATTATTATTGTTATTATTATCATTATTATCATTATTATCATTATTACTATTATTGATAATTATTATTATTATCATTATTATCATCATCATCATCATCATCATTATTATTATCATTATTATTCGTCGTCGTCGTCAACATCATCAAAAGAACTTTATTTACAATACCTTTATTGGCCTCTTTGCATCAGGCCATTTATATCTGAGGTAAAGCAGTGTTGTTACTGTAATACCGTAGAACATCCAAGCTGCGAAACTGAAGTAGTTCACCAACGTATCAAAGTCACTGGGTATCAACATCGCTATGGATAGAATCGTCTGAAAGGTATCAAGAACAAAAAATTAATTCAAGTAAAGTACAACGATAAAAACAAAATATTGGACTGTTGGCGAATTGTAAAAACAGTGACATGGGCTGACATTTTTTTCCTGTGTTAGAATTGCATTTTTAAGGCGTTATTCAGAAAAAAAATAGCTTGTAAAACGAAGTAATGCAACCCTCGTCCACCTTGCAAGCGGGAAAATCTGTATTTTATACTTCATGAAGTGCATGCTTGACTTTATTGTATTGAGCATTCTTGTGCACTTTTCCGTCTTGTGTAACGTCAACCCCCTGCTGTGGAGATGCGCAGCCAGGGGGTATATATGCTCTAAAAAACAACAACCCAACATTGGATAAAAGGGGAACATTTTCGGGGTTGGCTATAATGATACCGAATACTATGTAATTTTTTACCCATGCAATTATGCCAATGTTGCTTTCAATTTTACCCAGAAAACATGTACTTTGCATGGGACAAAATCTCCCTTAACACACATGTATGTACCCGTTTTATCCAATAATGGGTCACGTTCTACTCATTTTTTTTCTAGAGCGTATAAATGGCGATGGGACGGTATACAGTATATCAAAGTTAAGATATCAAGAGTAGCCTAATTATCATTATCTTACCGTGAAAATCATAGCAGGTAAGGGAGTTAATCTCTTAACATGAACCATGGACAATAGCTCCACCATATGACCTTCTCTTGCTGCTACGTAAGTAAGTCTGGAAATCAAGCAATTAAATAAATCCTCAGAGTATAAATCTATATAAATTTGGAAAATAGACTAAGGCATATTTTCTTGAAAAAAATATAGGTAGAAGCTGCTTGGGTTTCCTAAACTTTTGGGAAATTCTGAAAAAAAATAATGATAGAAAATTCACGATTTCCTGTTTTGATATCGTGAAATCAAAATTTTCCATGAAAAATAATCTGTTTCCAGTTTCAAATGCTGCAAACCTGAGGAGCAAGTTGTTGTTGTTGTTTTTTGTTTGCTTTTTCATGTTGGAAATGTCTGAGCAATTTTATTTTTAAATGAAATAAACATTCAGAGGGACTAGATACGTCGCCCTTTTTTCACTTTTTGGTATGAGATCAAACTTCCATCAAAACAAAGGGCAAGGATGTGTCTGTTCTTTTTGATGGGAATTGGATCCAAAACGAAAATCCGATAAGAGCAAATATCTCATTGTTCTTTTTGGTAGTTATTTGTTATCACATTTTGCAAATATGTCGAGCGAAATTATTTTGGATGCTAATTTAATATAAACACTATGCCAGCAAGTATTATTGCATTGGCCTGTATATATCTCTTACCCCTCTTTATTTAAATAAGATTATATGCCATTTGCCTTAATATTAATCCAGTCAGGAATTATATACTAAATTCATGTCGCTGAAATAGGTTACGCATTGTGATTAAAACCAGTGTATCCTGGTAAAGGAAATCTACATAATCTAAAGAAGATATGAACTAAGCACAGCTATAATAGAACACTACATAATAAATGAACTTTCGAAAGTATAACATTTTGCTTACTAAAACCGACTTTGTTATCGATTACCACGTTACAATAGGTTGAAGTGCTGAGGCGAAAGAAGGGTTAGTAATCATATCGCTACATGCATGTGCCAGTCTAAAACATCATTTCAAGTTTATAACTCGTACATTTTATTGAAATCAACAATGAGGATTAATTTCCTAATCGTTAATTGTGTTACAGCTCTGACTCGACTTCATTTTCTTCTACATGCAATCTATACAGTCTCTGGTATTTTACTGCTGGTCAGATAAATGTAAATAATAAAGGAAAATAGATAAATTGTTTATCCTATGGCATGTAAGTGGAGACCACTTCTATATGGTTGTTAGATTATACATGTTCAATCTTATATCAGCATCATGGCAATTCCTTTAATGAATTTCAAACAATGAAAGCTGGTTGCTTAATTTGCATGATGTATATCATTTTATGTTAATTAGTTAGACAATAGATTCCTCCCTACACCAAAAAAATAATTATGGAAAGTTTGACTCATAAAAAAGCTGACAGGGCAAGTTAATGAAACAAATAATAGGGCCAATAGACATATACATGATCAATTTTATTCATACTGGTGAATGTGACTTCAGTTTATGTGCCTATACGACAAGCTTTAACTTACGTCAAATTCTGCTACTTTGAAAAATAAAAGATGGAGCATTGCTATGGAAAACATATATCAAGCTTTCTTCTTTGTATGAAAAAAATAACACAGCAATAAAGTAATATGAGAGAGATAAATGAGTGAATAAATGAATATTAGACTGTATGGAGACATTACATGAAAGAGACGATTGCATGTAATATTTTACAACAAAAGCTGATACAGCACCAACAAGAAATACATCACACACATTTTGAAACACCCTTACGCATTGTTATAGTATGAACGTTAAGCAACTTGACAGACCCGTGCACATAATTGCAGTATTTTAGAAGGTATATTAAAGGATTAAATGATGCAATAAAATAGGAAGCAATGTAAATAAGAATTAATGAACAAGAGATTATCAGCATAGTAAGACTTTTTGTTCTTCAACATCATAGAAAATCTTCGTAATCATTTTTTTTAATTCTACCGTTCAATTTCGAAAAGAAAGTGATTCAATTAGATCATTAAGAGCTGAGTTTAGGTGGCTGTATAGAAATAGAGAGGGGGCACGCAACAAAAGTGAAGACAACTGTAATAATGGCTACGTTTGAAAGGAGAGGGAAGTTTAGAAAGTCAAATTTCCCGATCTAAGCTTTGCTTTATATCTACTTTATTTAGACACAATAATACCTTCCCGCGGTAAACAAAGTACCGTTAGCTGAGCCAAATGTTGACAGGGCAACTGATACAGGTATAATCCAAGTCATCACACCGAGAGTTCGATTTCCTAACGTCTTCGGATAGTGAGATCAATTATAAAAATGATAATGTGTGATTAGAAATCACACATTTTGTTTTTGCTTTCATTTAATAACTAGCATAGCTGAGGTGAGAGGGGGACAGGGGACAGGGATGGTTATTTTAGTTGGTTAAGAGATAAAAAAACAAACATATAAAAAAAAATAAAATGTTATGTTAGAGGGGCTCCTCGGGAATGTTAGGGGGACTGGTCTTAAGAATGTAGGCCTTATCATCCATCAACTTTGTTATGAAATTATTTGTTTGCCATAAAGACTAAAAATTGTGAAAATAACACAAATAAGAATCAATTGCATGATTCGTAATATATGCACATCCGAGCATATTATATGTGCATGCATGCATGAAATATCGTCATGAAAAAAAAATGAAAAAGGATCGGCATTGAATGATTTTTAGTTACATAGCGTATGATAAATTCATAAAAATGATTTCTGATTGCATTGTGCTGAAAATGTAGTGGTCTGTGTATTTACAATCTCAAACAGAAATAATTAAGAAATAATTCGTTTGATTAACACCATGTGAGATACAACGAGGAGTGATTGAATATTTCTAATACGAGGGTGTGCCGCCCTTTAACACATTATGGACATAATATACTTTGAGCGTTAAAGTGTTTCATAACTCCAGTCTCTGTGATTAAACAAATAGTTTTAATACACAATTGGTCAAAGTAACCAATCTGATGGTTAATGTGTCCGATCGATTAAAAAAAGGTCAATATCACCCACATTCTGGTAGATTCTAACCATTACTTCGATTGATTTTAACATTATTTATCGGTCGGACACAATCATCAACACCGCACTGGCTATTTGACCAATCCCTCTTCAGAGTATCGACACTTCAAAGGGAATAGGCTTATGTTTCTTCTCATTTATTCAGTACAAAGATTGTGTACAAAGTTCCTTTATGGCAAAATTTATACACTCTTTTTTGCAACGGGTCCGTTGAAATATGAGTTGCTTTATTTCCAAACTATTTTCAGGATACTAGTAGATAAAAAAAAACCCGTCACAGTAGGATGTAAACATTATGGTTAAAAAAATGTGCCCTTATTTAACTTAATCAATTAATGTTACATGCCTTGCGAATTCGTAATGGGTGAAATTTACGTTTGAGTTTCAACAAGATGTGATGAGTGTGATATTCATATAGATATGTCTAAAGGGGAAGTCTGAAGTATATGAACAAACATCCAATGAGCTTGCGATCACACGATGAATGGTTGTAGTATAGTATTAAAACATGAATACTCATAGTAAGATTTAGGTCATGTTATTATTCACGTATACGATTGCATGATTTATATTCAACTATTGGAAATATTATTTTGAACAAATACAGTCCTTTTCATTTGAGAAGAGAGAACAAAGAGGTGCAAAATAAAAAGAACAATATTCAAAGACCTTTGTTTTAAATATTTGTTGCAAATACGTATGTATATGCACATCCAATTGCTTGATACCGATATTCATGAAAGAGGGAAGCGATGATATTTTCTTATTTTGCATTTCTTTTTAAGATCATCCTTTATTTTATGATATATGAGCGCATATTTTGATAGAAATATTACCTTCCTGCTGAAAAAATAGTCCCGTTTGCCGCCCCAAACGTCGACATAGCAACAAATATTGGCATAATCCAAGCCAAGGGACCAAGCGTACGGTTTGCGTACGTCTGCATTTTACAATATTGATAATTGCGTATTAGCATTTATGAAAGTATTGGGGGGATATGTGTCATAATTAGAAAACGAATGTTAATCGTAAAATGTCAAAGTTGCATAATACCCCCCACCCCCCGTTTCGTGGGGGGGGGGGGGGGCAGTAAAATGTATGTTTAAATTGACCAAATTAAATTATACATTTTTAGCAGAAACTTTGAAAAATAAATATTTCTTCCTTAATTCATTTAAAAAGTGAGCAATTTTCACTACAAATGATGTCAGCGTACATTGACTTGTTAAACATCTTAAATAGTTTTTAAAAAGAACTCCAATTTGAAAAGAAATGAAGCAAAAGGAACAGCCATATTATAATTTAAACCGACAAAATGTGATGATGCCACGATATAAACGAATAAAACAAATTAATACCAACACGAAGCCAGAACACGGAATCATACAGAGTAAAACTATGATAATTACAAAATATGATACATTTAGATAAAATTTTATGTGATTGGGACCATAGAAACAAGAGTAAATTTTAACATTGAAAGAGTCACTGGCGGAGGTGTTGGTGCATGGGTGGGAGAGGGGCAAAGAGGTATCTGTTGCTATGACTGGCAGATTACGGAAATGCGCAAAGATGATCAGGTATATGGGTCTTAGGACAAGGCCGCGGCCGGATAAAGAATTATCCCCAAAACAAGGACTTTACAAGCCATCAAGGTCGGGCAAGGCCATGCAACCTCGCCCCAATCAGGTAATGCGAACAATCTGAAGGGAAGCATGGGTGATTGGGCGGGGTGCATGGGCGTGGTCATCTAATACCTTCCCGCTGCAAATGTTGAGCCGTTGAGAGCGCCAAATGTAGACATTGCCACAAATTATACGGGCATGATCCAAGACATTACTCCAAGGGTACGATCACCGAACGTCTATACAAAAATCAACAACAACAACAGGCATGGTGGTAATTAAAAAAAAATGTGTGCTTTTCAATAAGTGTCGGGATGACTAACAAATGCGATGTCATAGAAAACATCATGGTGATCGTTGTACATCGTATCCGCAGTAGGCCTTACCAATTGCCTGCTGTAGTGAAGATGAAAAATAAATGTAGACATACACGATTAATGAGATGACTGAAACATTGTACTTATTATGCGACAAAATGAAATTCAATCGAAAATCGAATTGTTAACTCAAACTGATTGACAGATATGTAACGAGAAATGAAATGGTCTCTGTTATGGTGCAGTCCTTGACAGCGAAATTCACATTGGGACTATATAGAGGTAGCATATTTTAAATTCAGCTTATATGTAAACTTAGGACAACTCGACTGAGTATGCTGACGTAAACATGAGATGAGATGTCAAAACCACATCACGGGAAGTGGACTGTAGCTACACAGACATTGTGATATAACTTTAATGAACTATGAATCATTACTGTATGATCCTTTTGCAGCCCTTATTTACCTTTGATGTGAAGAAGCAGAAGCACAACAAAAAATTAAAACAACGTAATATAAAGACAGACGATGTCACAAAAGAAAAGCCCAGAGCACAAGGCTATTTTACAGGCGCGGTGCAGGGGGATGGGCAATACAAACTTTCCTCAGCTGATTAGCAGGGTAATAATTAGATTAACACGACCAAGATATTTTTTAAATATACCCTTCTCTTATCTTCCTCTTGTTCCCTTTATATTTTTTAACTACTTAAAAAATCACTCAATTCTGGGAATACTTGCCAATAGTATTTGTTTCCAATACTTGTTAAGGGTAGGGTTTCACACGCCAATACTTGTTAAGGGGTGCATTTTCAGAATATGTAAAATACGTGTTTAGGGTGCTTTTCAAGACCCCGTGGTCGCGCATGGTATCCACTCGTCAATGGAAGTGGCCCCTCCGGGCGTCGGACCCATGAACCCTTTCAGCGACGCCCCATGCGACAAGCAACAAAATAAATGATAAACGACAACTTTATTTTGGCAACAATTTTCACAACACTGCAGGCATGATAAAACAGTCTACCTTCCTCCTGTAAAAAGTGTTCCGTTTGCAGCACCAAATGTAGAACATGCTACTGAAAGTGGCATTATCCATGCCATAACACCCAATGTTCGCTGGCCAAACGTCTGTCAATGATAATTTACAGAAATTTATAGAAGAATGATTCTTTTAATCAATCGAAAAAAGGGTTTCGGTCATTCGTTCTAGAACCGTTATAAACTCGATCGTGAAAAATGCACATACAGTTATGAAGGGCTATAAATGTATGGAGCCACAAATACAGGCATGTATGGTCCAAGAAAACGACTCCAAAATGAGACCATCGAACGTTTATTCAAAATTAAACTAGATAATAAATAAAAATAAACAATTAATTTATAAAAATGATTATCTGAGGGTACTTAGGAAATGAAACTTCAAAGAAAAGGGAGGGGGTACTTTCATTCAAATGTAAAAAAAAAATGACATAAACGATTAATGAGATGACTAAAATATTGTTAAAAATAAATTTTATGTGAAAATGCAAATGAAATTCAAAAGAGAACCCGTTTAACCCATACAGATTTAACGATAAACGAAAAAAAAGTCTACATTGACAACCTAGAGGCCTTCTATGAAAACTAGCAGCAAACAAGACTGATGTATGTGATGTCAAAACAATATAACTGTGTAGACCAAACGAAGGATGCAAAAATATAGAATGGAATTGGAAATGGCCGAATGAAACCATGGCTTTCACGAGAAGTGGACCTAAATAATTATGGTCAGACAGTGTGATATTCGATTAAGATGTAGTGTCATTCTAAAACACATTTCGTTAAGGACGTTCCACAGTTATATTTGTGCGCATTATGATCTGCGCATAGTTTACACTCTGACGTCACAATGGATGAACAGGTATTAATTAGCTGCGGGTATGAGCTGATTTTTCTCGTCTTCTGCACTTTAACTGCAGATCCGATGCGTTATTTCATGAAGCTAAAAAATTGAATTATTCCATAGACCATTCAAAAAAATATTCTCTACAATTTCAAAATACTTTACTCTGCAGTGCTGCCAAGAATCACGAATATTAGCCAGAGTTTGAATAAATGGTAGAGTGGTTTTGATTTTTTTCTTCACGTAGATACTAAGCATTCGGCCCATTTTTGGTGTTTTAAAAAGCACATTTGCTCTAATAAAAATGCTGATAGTTTAAAAACAAGCACATGAACCCCTATTTTTTAATATTTCTACCTCTTAGGTATACCTTCCTCTACAACTCTGCAAATTTTGGTGAAAATGACATGGATTTTGAATAAAGTGCAGCATTTATTGTACGTTTGTATTGTGTTACTGAAATTTTACATTTTTCAGATTGGGATTTTGTTATCTTTTACGCCATTTTTAAGAACTGACAGTGCTGTTAAACTTAAAATTGCAAACAAATAGCACTATTAATAGATTCTCCATTCTAACGATACAATTATTAACTCTCTTGCGAAATTTGATGACTTTTTCATGTATTTTGAATGAGTAATGGAGGTTTAAACTCATTGTAGTAATCTTGGGCGGTCTAAAAATGCCAAATTCTTTTGAATGCGCAATTCTTAAGAACATCAATTTGGGTGAACTTTGAAGCTCTATAGCAAAAAATCAAGCACATGGACCTATGTTAATTTTTGCATATTTCGAATATTAAGGTTCTAAAGTATCTATGTGCAAAGTTTGGTGAAAATGACATGGATTTCACTTTAACTGTGGAACGTCCTTAAGAAGCAAAAACAAGGGACAAAATATGATGAAACATCGTAATATATAGAGACAGATGACGTAACAATAAGATCTAATATGAATGACAGTAG
>NC_087246.1:63494302-63504302 GCF_037042905.1 Lytechinus pictus | reverse complement strand
ATCAGGTACCTATTATTTTCGTGTATTCCATAAAGTTTTCAAAATATCCCTTTTCAGGTCTGATTGTCAAAACGTATCAGCTAGCGCTGCACGCTAGCATTTTGATTGGCGAGTTATGTATGTCTCAATATTGATTATACAACAAACTACTTAAAATCCCCTTTTCATGACATTGTATAAAAATTTAGGCTCGCATTAATGGTTGATAATATATAAACTGATGCATCCTAGTTATAATTACAAAAAGTGCTTGAAATGTCCAGTTTTTCAGGCTATCATATCATCAGATTTCGCGCCCTCACTAGGCATTAATGAATAAGATATTAATTTAGTAATTGAATCGTCCCTTTTGTTTCATCTCGCGCTTAGCAAGAGGAATAGGAAGACAGTCTTCATTTTCATATGATGACATGTCCTAAGGATGTGCCGGTCCTATGTCAAAACTCAAAGTAATAATAATGAAAAATATCAGCTCTTTATTAAATGCGATCTATATCCACCTCACAATTTTTCTACAAAGTGCTTGAAATATGAAATTGACTCATTTTTCAGATCGGAATATAAAATAGTTTAAGCTCGCGCTTCGCGCTCGCTTTGATTTTCACAATAAAAGATGTATTTAGAATGCCTTATTCTAGGTCTAAACATGAAACACGCGCGCGCATGTTTATTTGATACTCAACTTGTTCTCTATTTAAATCATTATCCAGTTTCTGATCACAATATAAAAACTTTTCTGCTCGCGCTTTGTGCTCGCATTATAGATATTACTCATTCTTTTCATGATTTACAAAACATGAATAGTGTCCCGTTTTTTCAGCTCGCGCTTCGCGCTCGCATCAATTGTTTGGTTATATAGCTATCTTGTTCACGATTATCGAAATTGATTAAAATTTTCCATTCTTTATGTAGAAATTTAAAAAAAAATCAGCTCGCGCTTCGCGTTCGCATTATTTGATTGTTGAAATATGTAACGGCTTCATGGCTAAGTGGCAGTCCTTAACAGGTACCTTTTCGATCAGTTCAAAACGCATATGAAAATTTTCTGCTCTCGCTTTGCGCTCGCATTATTAATGACAAAAAGAGCCCCAATTACTCATCTTTTTCATGATTTACAAAACATGAATAGAGTGTCTTGTTCAGTAGGTCTAAATCTCGAAATTTTCCGCTCGCGCTTCGCGCTCGCATCAATTGTTTAGTTATATACCTATTCTGTTTAAGTTACAAAAAGTGCTTAGAATTTCCATTCTTTGGGTAAAAATGTCAAAAAATTTCAGCTCGCGCTCGCATTATTTGATTTTTAAAATATCTAACGTCTTCATGGCTAAATGTAATGCAGTCTTTAACAGGTACCTTTTCCATCAGTTCATTTCTGCTCGCGCTTCGCGTTCGTAGTAATTATTTAGTTGCATACACATCTTTTTCAGGTTAACAAACATTGTCCAGAATGTTCAAATTTTAGGAAAAATACATAAGATTTCCAAAAAATTAGCTCGCGCTTCGCGCTCGCATTATTTGATTTTTAAAATATGTAACGTCTTCATGGCTAACTGCATGCAGTCTTTAACAGGTACCTCTTCCATCAGTACATTTTTGCTCGCGCTTCGCGTTCGTAGTAATTATTTAGTTGCATACACAGAGTGTTCGAATTTTAGGAAAAAATACATATGATTTCCAAAAAAATTAGCTCGCGCTTCGCGCTCGCATTATATAAATAAGGATTATGATATTATATATTTATGTTGATTAATAAGAATAAAGCTAAAAAGTGACTATTAGAACTACCCCTTCAAAGAAACTGAAAATCATCTTCGAGCGGCCGATCGGGGAAAATATGCCCGGGAAAATATGGCTGAAAAAAAATCCGGGCCCCCCTATTGGCGAAGGCTGGATCCGCCCCTGCCATTTGTGAAAAGATGTCACAATAACAAAATCTTTTGTCTTGAAATGGAATTTACACCAATAGGTAAATTACAGAAAGTGACTTTAGATATATATACCGAAAAGGCTGGAAGGTGAATTTCATATCAACTTGCGTTTGGTCACATTTCATTTTATTCTGATTATGCACCTGATGGGCTCCGTAAATGTTTGTCATCAATCGTTGAATACCAATGACCAGTCATTATCATCGTTGCATGTCCACTTGATTTGTTCAAACCGCTGGCTATTAGTCAATTACAGACTTTCTTTGATTTACAAATGATCGCAGACCTTTATGTTACAGGGTCCTAACAGGGGTTTCTAGCTTAGCTAGGGCTCATTGCAACTATATAGTTCGTGATTAGTTTTGCGACTCCTGATTTGACCATTGCAGAGACGTCTACGAGACATTTCCTAAAATTATGGAGTCTCCAAGGGTCGAGTCGCAAGAAAAGCGAACGTGCTAGATTTTTTTCAGTCTTCGCGATGTCTATGCGAAGTCTCGCAGACGTCTCGGAGACTTGCAAGAGACCAGAAAGACTTCAAGACATAGTGGAGGGGTCTGTTTATACAACCGATAATGTCGCACCAACGCATAATGTCGCAGATTGCGACATTATGCCAATAGCGTCCGACGCATAATGTCGTAGTCAACGCATAATGTCGTTTTTTTTTCTAACGCATAACGTCACATGTCGCAACGCATTATGTCGCAGCAAAGTGTCAAAGCATAATGTCACATGTCGCAACGCATAATGTCGCAGCGGTATTTTCTTCAGGACTCGAACTACAGATAAGATATAAAATATGCTTTCACTAAGTATTTTGAGGCACGAGAAAGATAATTAAGCTATTTGGAAATCAGGATTACTCATTGTATGGATATTTATCGGTTTATTGCCATTTCGTATACTGCCTTTTCCCCCACTGTCGCATGGTCTGATAAAATTTCGTCTACCATTAGTTAGTCAACAACTATCAACATAGTCCAATAACCATATCATCTAATTACCATCTCGTCTATTAGCCAGTTGGTCTAATAGCCGTTTTGTTTATTATCATTTAGTCTAATTGTATTTTGTTTAATTGGTCCAATATCTACTTTGTCTACCATCAATTCGCCCACGTTTCATTTGGTCTAACTTCAGTTGGTTCGCTATCACTTTGTCTAAACCCATTTCGGCTAACAATCATTTGGTATCGTTGCCATGGGTCCAATCACCAATAAGTCCAATCACCGGGATTTTCTTCAGGACTCGAGTTACATAACTACACAATTGACGGCAGCGCGAGCCGAAAAAATAGATTTCGGATCTAAGAACAGGACACTCTTTTAATGTTTTGTAAGTCGTAAAATGGATGGGTAACTAGGTATCTTCCTACATTAATGTTAATAATGCGAGCAGAAGTTTTGTGATATTCTGATTTGAAACTGGATAATTCATGCACGTTATAAATATATAGAACAAGATGCGTATCTCAATAAACTTGGGTGCTGAGTGCGTGTTTTTTTCAGATTTAGACCTAGAATTTAGGCATTTTGAATATATGTTTTAATCATTTCATTTTATTTTCGTTTCACAATGTTGTATATAATGAACATATCATAAAAATAAAGAATATAACAAAACATAACATCTTATAAAACATAATAAGGCCTATACATTTGATAAACACAATTAATAACATTAAGCTGCCTTAAATGATTTTTTTTTTAAGAGTAAAACGGAGGGGCTGCCGAAAATAAGCAATGCTTGTATGTGAGGCCAGCCCCAAAACTTAGTTTCATTACTTAATTTTACACAAATGCATAAATATAACTTCGTAATAGTAAAAACAATAATAGTAATAATTATCGATGTACACTTTGCAAAGCAAATCAGAACTGAAAAAGCATAAAAATATAAAGCGAGAGCTAAAAATACTTCATATTCCAGTCCGAAAAGGGGTAAATTTAAGCACTTTTTCAAGCACTATGCATGAAAATTCTGAAGTGGTTGTGGATGCGAGCGCGAAGCGCGAGCGAAAATTTTAGCCTATATAGTACATGGTGATTTTTTTTTTACATGGTTGCTAAGCATGAATGCTTGTGAGCAAGCAACCAGAGAACCGACGGCTTAAGGTCCTCTCCAAGGGACCTGGTAGGCATAATGACTATTATGCCTTACCAAGGGACATTAACGCACCACTTAGGAATCAATTGCATGTCACCGGAATCAGAAAACCCCGTTTTACCGACTGAGCTATCGCGCCTCTTTTGAGACATGGCAGATTTTTATTTTATTTTCCAAGTCTTCACCTCACCCTATTTTATTCACTTTTCTGTCTCCTCTTATTTTTCCTCATTTTCCCTCCTCTCTTTCCCCGTTTTTTCTCTTTTCTTTCGTTCCCCTTCCTTTTTTATGCGGGGGGGGGGGCGGGGTAGCCGGGCCTTTCCCTGGATCTGCCTTTACCCTGTCGGCGGATGCTAAAGGGTTTTTTTTTGCGCTCGCGAGCTGATCTGAACCACAAATCAGGAGTAGTACTGCAACAAGTCGGCAATGATACATGTATAGAGTCACCGTAGAGGTCTAGTGCCAGTAGACCATTATGGTTATAAGATGAAATGAATATGCCTATTGGACGAAATGATGATTGGACGAGATGGTGATTGGACCTATTGGTGATTGGACCCATGGCAACGATACCAAATGATTGTTAGCCGAAATGGGTTAAGACAAAGTGATAGCGAACCAACTGAAGTCAGACCAAATGGAACATGGACGAAATGAGAGTAGACCAAGTGGTTATTAGACCAATTTGCTATTAGACCAAATGGTAATAGACGTGGTGATATTGGACAAAGTGGATATTGGACCAATTGAAAAAAAATACAATTAGACTAAATGATAATAAACAAAACGGCTATTAGACCAACTGGCTATTAGACGAGATGGTAATTAGACGATATGGTTATTGGACTATGTTGATAGTTGTTGACTAACTAATGGTAGACGAAATTATATCAGACCATGCGATAGTGGGGAAAAAGGCAGTAGACGAAATGGCAATAAACCGATAAATATCCATACAATGAGTAATTCTGATTTCCAAATCACTTAATTCTCTTTCTCGTGTCTCAAAATACTTAGTGAGAGCATATTTTATATCTTATCTGTAGCTCGAGTCCTGAAGAAAATACCGCTGCGACATTATGCGTTGCGACATGTGACATTATGCTTTGACCAGGGAAGTGTTATAACACTTCCCTGCTTTGACACTTTGCTGCGACATTATGCGTTGCGACATGTGACGTTATGCGTTAGAAAAACTACGACATTATGCGTTGACTGCGACAATATGCGTCGGACGCTCTTGGCATAATGTCGCAATGTGCGACATTATGCGTTGCTGCGACATTATGCGTTGGTGCGACATTATCGGTTGTAACAGGGTCTAGACTAGGTGAAAAGCACTTTACCCGACAGTCACGAGGGCGCGTTGCTGCAAAATCTTTAAGCAGTCGCTACTACGCCACAGAAACATCGCTGGGACAAAGAAGAGTTCCCGACATATACTACTTGGAAACTTTGCACCAACATCCCCGCCACTCCCGGCCGCGAAATTATTTTTCCCACCGAGTTCTGGACCGACATATGAATATTCATGACTTGCGTCTTCGGATTGAGAGTACGCATGCGCGTGGACTTGGCCTCGACCAGTGCCGATCGTAAGCATTCACGTTGCTCAGAATGAATTAGCATCGTCAAATTACCGGTACCCTTACATAGTTACATAGGTCTTATAGGCTTAGATCTCTCTCTCTCTCTATCTCTCTCTCTATATATATATATATATATCCAATTCTTAAACACTTAATAAACTAGCTGCCATTAATGGCAAGACATGTGCTACTTAGGCTAGCGCATTAACTTTATCTCAAATCTGGACCTGTCTAATTAATGCCTAGTACTAACCAGTGTTGTAGTGCCTTGATGCTCGGCCTTGGCCTTAAGGCGCCTTAATGCCTAGCTACTTATTCAAAGCCTTGGCCTTGAGAGGGCCTTGGCTTTGAGGATTTTGAGCCTTGGCATTTTAAGGCATTTTCAAGGCATTTTGTATTTTGTACTTTCATTTGTTTTAAATAAGTAATTATAAATGTTTCAATTGTTTGTTTTTTTATATATATTTAATAACACTAATGGTCAATACTACCAATCACCATTAACAGTAGCAGCAGCAGTAGTAAGTGTACCAGCAGTGTCATCAATTGTAATTGTCACCATTATCAAGAAATTCAAACAAAGAATACATCAGTTATGAAAAATAGCATTATGTATTGGTAATGTGTTGTAATCATATGATGATAATGACAGTAAATAATAATGGTCATGATCAAGATAATAGTGCTTTGATGACAATAATAATTTTTACATCTGACTGCAATTTTGACAACAATTTTCATACTTTAAACATAGCTAACTCTAAAGAACGATAACAAGGTTGATTTCTATTCCATTAGGATTTTCCTTGTATTATTTTCTTTGGCCAACAAGAATGTTTTAAGTCTTAATGATATTCTGAAAAGATTTGGTAAACTTGAACACAGTCTCCAATTTTGTCATATCCAAATGGGTTATGTCAATGGCATGATGAGCCAGCAACTTTGAGGGGCCAAGCATGGCATATATAGAGCAAAATTTCTGTCAAAAAAAAGAAGAAAGCGATTGAAGCGAGCGAGTGAACAAAATTTGTCCCCCTCTTTCTATAAGAAAAGCTAATTTTGCAATAGATTGTTTAAAAAATAATATTACATTTACTCCATCTTTCCCTTTCCCCCCTTGTCTAAGTTTATTCTTGGTGGTGGGACTTCTTCTTCTCTCTTCTAAATTTTATATTTGTTTTGGGTCAGATTGACAAAACAAAGGGGAAATTTTTTTTACTTCTTTTTAATCATATATCGTTCAACATTGAATCTCATTTCTCTACAGTTTCAAGGAAATAAACAACGTATTTGTTTTTGTGTCAATATAGTTTCAAGAAATAATAATTAACAAAAAATAATTTAATAATTAATAATTATTAATATTATCAATAAGTATTAATAATTAATGATTAATTAACTGTTTAATAAAAGTGGTTGTAAGCAGAAAAAAATATGAAAACAGATTTTGAATCGTGCTTGCATCAATTATTGTTTAGTACAGTACTGCTAATGGTTACAAAAATGTATAGAATGTTGCTTTATGGTTGAAATATCACAAATATTTGGCTCGCTTCCTGCACTCGCATCAATTATTGTACTCGTTCTCTTCCCGTTCACAAAAAAATGCTTAGAATGTCCAGTTTTCAGGTTTGAATATCACATATTTTTGAGCTCGCGCTTTGCGCTCGCATTATTTTTTATTGGTGAGTTATGTATCTTATTTAAAATGCAGTAATTAACTGCTTAATTAACTGCTTCCTTTACTGGTCAGTATATAAAAAGAATTAGCGAGCGCAAAGTTATTTTTTAGTTAGATACACATCTTTTTCATGATTACAAAACCAGCTCAGAATAAAATAATTTCCATGTCTTATTACACGACGTGTCAAGAAGTTTGATCTGCTGATTCGCGCTGGCAACATCGCGCAAGGAAATTTCAATAATGATTAGCCCCATAATTGACCATAAATCAAGTTTTACAACATCAGAATTGATTTTTTTTTCAAAACCGCTTGCTCGCTATGCTTTCTCGCTGAGAAGTAAAACCTAAAGCAAAATATCTATCTTATAATTAAAAATCACTTTAGAAAGCCTTTGCTCAACTTAATTTCTATAAAACACACAATTACTTCACTTATTTTGATAAATGGGTGCCTTTTTGGCGTTGACCCCCCCCCCATAATAATTTTCTGCTGCCCCTGTCCCAGGGAGTGGAGAAAAACATACGTTGAGAATGCCAGGATCAGATGACCGTGGTAATAATAATTATTGCAATGTAAATCGCCTATAGAAAAATTATGGATTATGTGTACACAGGTAACTATATCATTATTTTAATATGTCTCTATCATGAAATTATTTTTGTTTTAAATGTACAAAGGTTAATTTTTTCTCGCTCAGTCCCCTCGCTCACATACATTTTACCATGTGTGATGTCTGCCGCCTGAGTATTGTTAGTTCATTGTTCTGTATATCGTAAGTTTGAAATGCCTTGGCCTTGAGGTTTTCAGGCCTTGGCCTTTGGTATTGAAGCCTTGGCCTTGGGTATTAAAGCCTTGGCCTTGGAGGTTTGAGCCTTGACTATGTACAATACTGAATAGCCGACTAATGCCATGGTTAACTTCGAACGGGTTAATTCCGAACTTCACGTTTAATTAGGTTTAGACAAATATTAGCTTATTTGCCATGGTTTAATATGTCTAGTCCGTATACAAAACCAGTCCTAGATCTAAATTTTTTTTATCTTAGTTCTAGTCTAGTCTCTATATCTAGACTCTGATCTACGCTGTATCAGCATGGAACCACTAGTGTACCAAGGGGGGGGGGAGGGGGAAGACTGTCCCTCTGACGAGTCACAACTGATTCAGGGGACGTGTCCCTTTTGAGAAGCCAAATTAATAATTTGTAATGTAAAAATGCAATGAAAAAGACGTATGTCCCCTTTTTCCTTTTTTGAACGTGAAGCTACTTTTTTTTTTTTGCTTGTCAATTTTTTTTCAGCTAAGAAATCCATAATTTGGGGTGAAGACCCTTTTTTTTTTTGGGGGGGGGGCTTGTCACATTTTTTCGCGGACGAAATATCCTCTAAAAAATTTGCCCCCCTTTTGGAAAATCCTAGGTACACCAGTGCGTGCATGGAACGTATTCTAACGTCAGGCACAAATTTAATAACGTCAGTGATCTTGATCCCCGTCTTCACCCAAAATTAAGGATTTCGTAGCTGAAAAAAATCTGACAATAAAAAAAAAAGATCTTCACGTTCAAAAGAGGGGACATACGTCTTTTTTCGTTGCATTTTGACATTACAAATTATTAATTTGGCTTCTCAAGGGGGGGCACGTCCCCTGGATCAGTTGTGACTCGTCAGGGGGGCAGTCTGCCCCCCCCCCTTTGGTACACTAGTGGTTCCATGCTGATAGCGCGTAGATCAGAGTCTAGATCTAGAGACTAGACTAGAACTAAGATATTTATTTTAGATCTAGGACTGGTTCTGTATACGGACTAGACATATTAAACCATGGTAAATAAGCTAATATTGGTCCAAACCTAATCAAACGTAAAGTTCGGAATTAACAAGTTCGAAGTTAACCATGGCATTGGTCGGCTATTCCTATTAGTATTAGGCATTAGACAGGTCCAGAGTTGAGGTAAAGTTAATGCGCTAGCCTAAGCTAGCCCTACCCTAGCACATGTCTTGCCATTAATGGCAGCTAGTTTGATAAGTGTTTAAGAATTGGATGTATATATTATAGATCTAAGCCTATAAGGCCTAAGTAACTATGTAAGGGTACCGGTAATTTGACGATGCTAATTCATTCTGAGCAACGTGAATGCTTACGATCGGCACTGGTCGAGGCCAAGTCCACGCGCATGCGTACTCTCAATCCGAAGACGCAAGTCATGAATATTCATATGTCGGTCCAGAACTCGGTGGGAAAAATAATTTCGCCTCCCGGCCGCCACTGTCTTGCTAAGTGCTTGTCGCCTTGTCCGAAGACGTTGCAGAGACCTCGAACTCCAAGTTTTACTACCGAAGAAAATTTTATGTTAGAGACGTCTCCATCCGCGACTGCAGTCTTGACGTCGCAGTCTCGCAGAGACGTCTCATTTGGTGAGATAGAACCTGTTTACATGGTTTATGACCTTTGTAGGCGTACACAAGTCATTTGGAGCTATCCATATAAACCAAGGGGCTCCTTGGTTAAACTACAACCTGATATAGACCGAAGTTTAAACTTATTTTTATTATTGTTTTCCGTCCACAGAGAGATGCGTTGGCAGCAGACACCTTGCCTTACGAGAACACTATGCCAAGGGATAGCGGGGAGGAGGTGAACAACACATGTCGTACCTATGTCTTTAACCCATAATAATATAGTCACTAATGTTATT